>NC_071100.1:50542500-50720000 GCF_024256425.1 Clarias gariepinus | reverse complement strand
GTCTCTCTCTTTTCTCTCTCTCTCTCTCTCTTTTCTCTCTCTCTCTCTCTCTCTTTTCTCTCTCTCTCTCTTCTCTCTCTCTCTCTTTTTTAAGTAAAAAACAGAACTTTGAACTGAACTCTTTTATCTCTTTCTCTGCCCAAGTTAGATTTCTCTCAGTCTTTCTTTTTTTCTCCCTCTTTAAGTTAACTCTCTCTTTCTCTTTGTTTGAGCTTGTCGTGTCTTTCCCTTTTTTAAATTAGCTTTCTCTCTTTTGATTTTATCCGTCTCTCTCTCTCTCTCTCTCTCTCTTGTTAGCTTAGCGTTCACATGTGCGTAGTTTAGATGAAAGCTGTACCGAAAACTCGAGTGATGTCATCCTCCTGATTGGCAAATGCAGAGTGTACACAAGCTTTCCTCAAGACTAGCCCCGCCCACTTCCAGTAGGAGGTGTGAAATGTAGACGTCATCCTGGGTAAATATAATGCAGGGCAGCGTTAGTGACACCTGATGATGTAAGTCATTATGATGGTGTGATTATAATAGACACCGCGTCGTCTGATCGTCTGTTAAACGCGAGTGTATTAATACTGTACGTGTGACATCAGCATCATCTCAACAACAACAACAACAACAACTTTAAGAAAACATGACACTCAGGTGATACAACTTCAACCCTCCTTGGATCTTTTTTAAACAATAAATGCACTCTTTTTTTCAGCCATGTTTCAAACCCAACCACCCACCCACACACCCACACACACCCACACACACACACACACATCCGAGGCTTCCCCAAGCGCTTCATCAGGAATGTACTCTGTCGCGTCGACGGCGTGTAATTGGAAGCTTGGAAGTCGATCTCTCTCTTCAGTGTGAGGATAATCGAGTCACACACCTAATTAATTATTCATGAGTGTGTCCAGATTTGCATTAGAACGGGCTGTGGAGTAAGTGGCACCTGTGTGTGTGTGTGTGTTTGTGTGTGTGTGTTAGAATAAACTCTACCTCATGGTCCCATGATGCATTAATGAAGCGATAAGATTTAGAAAAAACATCTCTGACACTGGAGACTCCTTCATCTGCAGTGATGGAGCTGTTACTATAGAAACGGTGATGTTATCAAACAACTGAAAGTTAAAGACAATTAATCAGCCCCCGGTAACCCAGTAGAGTTCTGCAGTGGGACCAGGAAGTGGTACTGAAGAAGAAGCTCGAGTCATTTGGGTGACAGTTGCTGCCAGAATAAAGGGTGAAGTACAGGACATTCTGTTCAGACACACACACACACACACACACACACACACTTACTCCTAGCTGCCATTTAAAGCCCCACTGGAGCACTATGAGGAGGTAATGAGGCGAGACTGCAGCTCACACTGTTCCCCATCCATCCATCCAGGAACCTCTGTGGTCCAACTGGGACTGAGGAGGCCCCGGTGATCGCTGTATTTATTCCCATTTGTACGACCATGTAAAGACCTCCAGTCACCATTCACACCCTACAGGCAATCATGGGAACTGTGGGAGGTCTTTGGACTGTGGGAGGAAACCGGAGAACCCGGAGGAAACCCACCAAGCATGGGGAGAACATGCAAACACTGAGGAGGGGATCAAACCCAGGACCTGGAGGTGCAAGGAGACCGTGCTGTAGATGCTCTACCTCCATCCATAAAGATGACACAAAAAACAAACAATGAAAATGTTCATAACTGAGGTTTATAAATGTCTAATGTAGTGTAAAAATGTCTCTGAGGCCCTCTAGTGGCTATCAACAGTGCAACATTTAACCCCGCCCATTCAACGCTCAAAATCAAGTAACATCACTGAAAATTATTTACATTTGTCCAAACTCGCGTCACCCTCATATCTCATCTACAGTCTTTTAGCTAGTTACTAAAACGAGGTGATTGACATGAGTTGGTTTGGGGCGGGCTGAAATAACCGTCATGGACGACATGCACACAAAATCAAAAACACAGACCATCATAAAAATTTTGTAGCAGCAGATCAGTCGAACTTTTTCTGTTGTTTTTGTTCATTTTAATGACCTAGCTTGCTCGTTAACTAGCGCCTAGCTAACATCAGCAAGGTCGTAATGTTACAGCTTCCGGGCGGAATGTGAAAGAGCTTCTCCATTATTTAGGAGCGTCACGCAGTGTGAGTCTCCGTGCTGGACGTCACAGGGAGCAGCGATTTCATAAAGTGGAAATTAGGGACGGGAACCCAGTCACCTCCCGAGACCGTACCGTCACCTCAGTGCTGAGTCGATTAATACTGAGAATACTTTTTTTTAGAGCTTTTTTCTGTTGTATTTACTGCCTCTCAGTACACCGCTCTCGCGGTAATAGACGAGCGTGAGAGCGAGAGGGAACTGTCCGCTACTGGCTAACAGATGGTGGATCAGTATCGTTCTCCCAGTCTTATGCACCCTGTGATGTTTTTCTGTATGAACGTTGTTATGCCTATTTGTTACATGACCTCATTACAGCAGTACCTCGGAATATGAATTTAATCCGTTCCCGAGTCGAGTTCTTAAGGTGAAATCTTGTATCACAAAACGCATTGTCCCAGAGGAAATAATGTAAATACAGAGAATTCATTCCAGCCACCCAGAAATATTAGCAATATTACCAATTTCCAACACTATTATCATATTTTTACATATGAAAACAATCAAAACATTTAAAAAAGACATGTAAATTAAGTGAAATATGAAATAAAGAGACATTAAACCTCACTTTACATTCATTTATGATTCCACTCGGCTTTAAAAACCAAACCAAAAGTGGCTCCCTTCTTGCTACTGTACTTGATAGCATTCCTGGGACCCGCGGTGCTACGTCCTCACTAAATCTTACACAAAAAAAAAAAAAAAAAAACAAACTCACTTCGCTTGGCTTTTTCACAGCGTTCTGCTCGGCTCGGTTCATTCTCACGTATGTCGGAAATGCTTCACATGCTGGGAAAAAATACTTGCGAAATATTAGTTCTTAAGGCAAAAGTTCTTAACACTCGAATGCCAAGATACTGCTGTATTCAGTTTGTACAAATAAACATTTCTGATTTCCAAACAATATCCAGCAAAAAGATAGATAGATAGATACTTTATTGATCCTAAAGGATAGTAACCTAATATACAATAAACATGTAGTAGCAATTGCAGATATGTCTATCATGTATCATGTAGTTAAAAACAAAAACAACAAAAAAAAAAACCCAAAGAAATTTCTAAGATAAAAATAGTAAAATATGTACAAAGATGGTTAGTAGTGTAGGCAAAAAATTGTACTAAAGTAAAAGTAAAACTGTTTTATCATAATATCTGGTTAATTTCTTTAGAAATAATGTAAGCAGTCAGACAAAATTATAAAATAATGTACAAACTCTGATATTTCCAAATAATGAAATAAATAAAATGAAATAAATAAATTAACATAACAATCTATGTGTGTGTGTGTGTGTTTGAACAGTGTAAACTATTCCCAGTGTAAGATTTACTGTATATTCAGTTTCCCTCCAAATGGCTCAGCAGATAGAAAACACTATTAGAACACGTACCAGAGTCTCACTTTACCATAAACTGTCCAGCAGAACGAATGTAAGAAACGTATATATTTAGCCTCTAGATTATTTGCCAGTTTTATATATAATGATGTTCACATTGCAACATCAAACGTTTCCTCGGGTTGGTCCTCGGCTGGTTCTGCAGGATGTTCAGTGAAAACTAAGCAGCTCATTTCCTTATAAACCTTCACTAATTGTACCTAAGACTTTATTTCAAGCAAAATATAGTGATTTTTCTCACCAATTATTGACGTTTTTACTGCTTTTTATAGTTTCTTATAAAAGGTATCCTGCTCCACAGCGGTTATTTGCAGTCATTACTGTACGGTATATTAATTAATAACTGGGAGCTTTGATTTGCAGTTGTCCATCGTAAGTTGGAATTGAGGTCATACTGTACCATGGCGGACCCTCCTCTTCGACCCGCTGCACAAACCCAGTCATGATGGTGTCTTTTATCACAGACATGTTTAGACTTGCAGTGTGAGTTATAGACGCCATTTTGTCTGAGTTTCGATGGAAGCTGTGGTTTTTAGTTCGACAGTGTAGAAGCCCTGACGCCGTGTGAAATACCGCGCTGTGTTTTACTCCATTACTCTGCGCGATTGTTGGATTGAGGCGTAGCTAAAGCTCCGCGTGCCGCAGTGTGATAAATGAGGCGTATTAGCAAAGTGAGATTTCAGATTAGCCGCAGCGAGGATAATCACTTCCTCCTACTCGCTGTTATAAGCTCCCTCCTGACTAATCTCATCACGCGGCTCGCTTTATTCTAATGAAGCTGTTTGTGTGATGAGCGTGGGGTCTAACCTGCAGGAACGCCACCCGGTTTCTCTGTTTAATTCAGAACACAAGCAGGAAAATTCATTTTCTATGAATGCGCGCGTCACAAAGCCGCAATTACAAAGCAGCTTCTGAGATCTCCGGCGATTTGGACCAGTTCTACGGCCAAGTGTGGTCTAAGTGTTCTTTAGTTCCACGCTCACAACGGCTGTTCTCACAAACGCGGACTGATCTTATTAGCCGTAGACCATGCAGAGAAAAAAAACTGGTCAAGTCCCTGTGAATGACTGTTACCATGGAAATAATAACACGTTAATATACAGTAAACCCGGTGCTCAGGTTTAATTAACGCATGCTAATAAAAAGCGTTAATTGTTTGTGAGAATAAACGCTTTTGTGTGATGTCTGTGCTCCATGCCTTACAGACACCCGGTCCTGCGCTTCCGGAGAGTTCCAGTGCCGTAACCTGAAGTGCATGTCTCCGGCGTACGTGTGCGACGGCGATGATGATTGCGGCGACGGCACCGACGAGGAGCAGTGTTCCCCGCCATCGTGCGGCCCGCTCCAGTTCCGCTGTAACACCACCGAGTGTATCCCGCAGCCCTGGACCTGCGACAGAGACCCCGATTGTTTCGATGGATCAGACGAATGGGAGGGGCTGTGCGGCGACGGGGCCGGGCGAACGCTACTGCCCGCAAGTCCGAGGTTGGAGTGCAGGGCAGGACTGTTCCGCTGTGGGAGCGGAGAGTGCGTCAAGATAGCGTGGAAGTGCGATAAACATCCGGACTGCATGGACAGATCAGACGAGTCCGACTGCCGTAAGTCACACGGTCTGATTATCTTACACTGTTCCCTATTCCTCATGCGCTTCTTACTGTTTTTAATCTGTGTTAAAAGGTCGAACACTGGCGTGTGTTCAGGTTCTTTACTGGCTGTTGTGTAACTGGTGACTAAGCAGAGGAGTGGGTTGTGTTGATTGACGCATTGTGACCTGCTGGGATTTTCAGCCATGTGGCATCTTGTTTACGACTGAATATATTCTCAATACACCTTTAGTAGAAATACTGCATGCAGTTGTGTTCCCCTGAGTAACGCTCTCATCCTCGTCACACTCCGCGTTAGAGAACCTACAGGGAGGTTTATCTTCATCCATAACTCTTTCACCGAGACTGGGTGGAGAGCTAGGATTGCTCACTGTACACACACACACACACACACACACACACACTGGAGTGTGAAGTTTCCCCGTCGATTATGTTCAGTGGTAACGTGAATCTGATAGTGTGATTTGTGTTTTTACTTTTAATAAACCGAGTGAAGCTGCTAAAAGGAACGAGATGCAGTTATAGAAGTTTACTAACGTATACTGTATGTAGGAATTTCTAGGAAAATAATCATTTTGTATAAAATATTAAAGTACGGTTGGTGTTGGAAGTGTTGGTTATGATCATTAAATCCCATTGTTCTGGCTTGGTTTGGTCTTTGAATTTGTTGTTGGTTTTGGTGTTAGTCTTAATTCTTCCTGTTAGTTGCTGTGGTTTTGGTGTTGGATTTTGCGGTTGGTTTAGGTTATTGTGTGGATGTTGATTTTGGTTATTGTGGGTTTTGGTGGGGGTGCTGGTGTGGGTGCTGGTGTGAGTGCTGGTGGGGGTGTTGCGGTGGGTGTTGATGGGGTGCTGGTGTGAGTGTTGGTCGGGGTGTTGGTGGTGGTTTTGATGGGGGTGTTGATGGGGTGCTGGTGTGAGTGTTGATGGGGTGCTGGTGTGAGTGTTGGTGGGGGTGTTGGTGTGAGTGTTGAGGGGGTGCTGGTGTGGGTGTTGGTGGGGGTGTTGGTGTGAGTTTGAAGGGGTGCTGGTGTGGGTGTTGGTGGGGGTGTTGGTGTGAGTGTTGAGGGGGTGCTGGTGTGGGTGTTGGTGGGGGTTTTGGTGTGGGTGTTGGTGGAAGTGTTGATGGGGTGCTGGTGGGGGTTTTGGTGGAGGTTTTGATGGGGGTGTTGATGGGGTGCTGGTGTGAGTGTTGGTGGGGGTGTTGGTGTGAGTGTTGAGGGGGTGCTGGTGTGGGTGTGGGTGGGGGTTTTGGTGTGGGTGTTGGTGGAAGTGTTGATGGGGTGCTGGTGGGGGTTTTGGTGGGCGTGTTAATGGGGGTGCTGGTGTGAGTGTTGGTTGGAGTGTTGATGGGGTGCTGGTGGGGGTTTTGGTGTGGGTTTTGGTGGAAGTGTTGATGGGGTGCTGGTGTGGGTGTTGGTGGGGGTTTTGGTGGAGTTTTTAATGGGGGTGCTGGTGGGGGTTTTGGTGTGGGTGTTGGGGGGTGCTGGTGGGGGTTTTGGTGAAGGTTTTGGTGGGTGGTCTTGTCTTGGTCTACATTATTAAATGCCTTTGGTCTTTAATGTGTATATGTATCTACCATAGGAACAGTAAATGTTTGTGTGTTTATACTTTTAAACGCCAGTGATTGATGGATTTGTTTGTAACAGGTGTAGATGGACTCGGCCGTTAAGCAGCGAGCTACAGGAGAAAGAAAATTAGCTGTTTATAGCCCAAGTGTGTGAAATGTTCTGTAGAAAATTAACTTGTAGAAAATGAGAAGATGTGGCATTAGGTCATTAATACTTCTTTGTGTGTGTGTGTGTGTGTGTGTGTGTGTGTGTGTGTGTGTGTGTGTGTGTGTGTGCGAGCAAGTACTACTTGTTTACTTATTTATTTAATGAAGCGTATTTTCCTGCTGCTTGTTACGATAAAAAGTCCTTTAAATGCACAGCTAATTTCCTTCTCTTTTATGTGAGATTGTGGTACGCTCCAGGGGAGAAGTGTGTGTGTGTTTGTTTCTAGTATTAATTTGTGTATGTTTGTATCCTGCAGTAAGCTTTGTGTGTGTGTGTGTGTGTGTGTGTGTGTGTGTGTGTGTGTGTGTGCAGCTCTCCTGACGTGTCGGCCTGATGAGTTCCAGTGTGGAGACGGTTCTTGCATCCACGGCATCAAACAGTGCAATAAAGCCTTTGACTGTTTCGACAGGAGTGATGAGGCTGGCTGTGTTAATGGTTAGTGTGTGTGTGTGTGTGTGTGTGTGTGTGTGTGTGTGGTGAGCAGCTGTAAGACATGTTTTTTATTGCATTGTTTGTCTTTTTGTCTTCTTTCTCCGTAGCCACAAAGTGCGCAGGCCCTTTGAAGTTCCTCTGTAGAAACGGAGAGTGTATCGACGGGGCGAAGGTGTGTGATGACGTCAAGGACTGCAAGGATCGATCGGACGAGCCCAAGAGGGAATGCGGTGAGGAGTTCGGGGGGAGTTAGGACCCCGCAGCCTGCTAGTTGTGTAGAACTTAAGTGGAAGTGATCAAAGTTCAAAGTGATCGAATGCAGCCAAGAACACAATTCAGCAACAAGAAACAGAGGCCACACCCACTTTACTGACACCGCAGGGCACATAGGCCACACCTCTCACTGCCCTCTTGATTAGGACTGACAGGTACAGGGGCTCTATACTTTCCATTTACAGGCACTTAAGAGGAAAATTGGCCACACCTCTTTTAATAGAAATGAACAGCATATGGAGGCCACGCCCACTTTACTGGGGCAGACACACAGGCCACTTCCGCTTATCACAGTAGGACCTTACGGAGATCTCATCAGGAGCACATGTCTCATTTAAAAGAATTGACTTAGTTCTCTTTCAGTGGAACTGACACCCAGGCCACGCCTCCTTCAGTGGGACTGACTCACAGGTCACACCTCCTTCAGTGGAACTGACACCTAGGCCACGCCTCCTTCAGTGGGACTGACTCACAGGTCACACCTCCTTCAGTGGAACTGACACCCAGGCCACGCCTCCTTCAGTGGGACTGACTCACAGGTCACACCTCCTTCAGTGGGACTGACACCCAGGCCACGCCTCCTTCAATGGGACTGACTCACAGGCCACACCTCCTTTAGTGGGACTGACACCCAGGCCATGCCTCCTTTAGTGGGACTGACCTACACAGTGATGGCTGGAGCTACACATCCTGCTCCTGTGCTTCCAGTGATCTGACCCCATCTGCCCTCTGCACCTACTGCTAAACTGAATCTACACAACTTCTGATATATTGAACTTTCACCTGCACAACACACTTGATGTTATTTCTATCTGTTATCACCCAGATGAGGATGGGTTCCCTGTTGAGTCTGGTTCCTCTCAAGGTTTCTTCCTATTGCCATCTCAGGGAGTTTTTCCTTGCCACTGTCGCCGTCACCCTTGGCTTGCTCATCAGAGACATTTCATTCATCATTCATTCATTTAATTATTATCTAGACACATTTTTCTCACACATACACACTTCCAAATATTTTCTTTTCTTTTCTTTCTTAAAAAAAAAAAAAAAAAAATCTTTCATTTTTTTTCTTGTGAAGCTGCTTTGGGACAATGACCATTGTTAAAAGCGCTATATAAATAAAATTGAATTGAATTGAATTGAATTGACTCATAGGCCACACCTCCTTCAGTGGGACTGACACCCAGGCCACGCCTCCTTCAGTGGGACTGACTCATAGGCCACACCTCCTTCAGTGGGACTGACCCATAGGCCACACCTCCTTAGTTGTACTGGATGTCCCATAGGCCACGTCTCCTTCCTTAGTATTGAATGTCCCAGAGGCCACACCTCCTTTACTTTGATTGACACTCAGGCCACACCTCCTTCGATTGTACTAAATGTTACAGAGACCACGACTTCTTCAGTGGGACTGACTCACAGGCCACACCCCCTTCCTTAGTACTGAATGTCCCAGAGGCCACGCCTCCTTCAGTTTGACTGACACTAAGCCCAATTTACCGGAGACCATAAAAGGGAAATTAGAGTGAGACAGAGAGAAAAGCTTAGGCATATATTTTAATAAATTTAGAATAATGAAAATAATTTACTACTGGAAAAACATATTAGTTTACTGTATGATGTATAATAATAATAATAATAATAATAACATACGTTATTAATTCATTTAATCAGAACTCTCAGTAATAATGAGGATGAGTTGTGCAGGGACACACAGGACGGGTTTCTGCAGAACTGCTGACTCCTGGACTGAAAAACCAACAGCAGAAGTTCAATCTCTCTCTCTCTCTCCCTGTCTCTCTCTCTCCGGTCTCTCTCTCTCTCTCTCTCTCTCTCTGTCTCTCTCTCTCTCTCTCTGTCTCTCTCTCTCTCTCTCTGGCTCTCTCTCTCTCTCTCTCTCTCTGTCTCTCTCTCTGTCTCTCTCTCTCTCTCTCTCTCTCTCTCTCTCTCTCTCTCTCTTTCTCTGTGACATATGGTGGGCTTGAAGCCTCCCAGCCCTGATCCTTCATTTCCCTGTTTACTGTCAGATGCCAAGTCGTCATAATGAGCACCTGGCTTGCATGCCTGACACCCCCCCCCCCCCGCCCCCCCCATTTGCCACACACACACACACACACACACACACACACACATAGGCCTGAAGGATGTGAGAGAGAGAGAGAGACAAGTAGTGTATGGAGTCAAAGGAAGCGAAACGAAAGCAAGTTCTTCTTTCCTGTCGTCTCATCAGTCTCTCCTTTGCCTCATTAAACCGTGAGCCGCGCAGAGCGTCCGATGTAACGCCTCGAGCCGCGCGTTCCTCTCGCCGTCCGGGGGCGATCTCCATCCTTCTCCGACTGATCAGTGTGTTTTATTAAAGATGCCTTTAAAGCTTTTGAAGTTTCTCGTTCCTGTTTCCCTGCCAGTTGCCGTGGTAACGTGATACGGTATGTCTGCACAAACTAGATAAAACGATAGATTTGGAACACCTGGTTCATTACATCGCCGCTGTCGCGTGTCTGAAAAGTTAGTGCATCATCTCCTGCTTCACTTTATCTCTCTCTCTCTCTCTCTCTCTCTCTCATTCTCTTTGTTTTTTATCCGCAGGTTTAAACGAATGCACGATGAACAACGGAGGCTGCTCTCATGTCTGTGTGGATCGACCCATCGGCTACGAGTGTCAGTGTCCCGCCGGGTACAAACTCCTGGACAAAAGGACGTGTGGAGGTGAAATTCATAAACCACACACTGATTTATTACAACAAGCGGATGCTGTTACTGCACATTGTGGATGTTGTTGTAGGTGTTTGGATCATTTTGTTGTGTGTGTGTGTGTGTGTGTGTGTGTGTCTTTGTGTGTTTTTTCTCCTGACAGACATCAACGAGTGTGAGAACCCGGACGCTTGCAGTCAGATCTGCATCAACCTTAAAGGAGGCTTCAAGTGTGTGTGTCACCCCGGCTACGAGACGGACCCCGTGAGCAGAACCTGCAAAGCGGAAGGTGAGGAGCGCCAGAGCGGCAGAGCGGCAGTAAAAGACGCTGAGTTAGTCATCGTGCCAAAGCGCTGCCCACACACTTCTCTCAAACCGCCTGATCCTGCAGTCTGGATCCGCCAGACGCCCACGTTAATCAGACCGGTCCAATCCAATCAAGCAGGGATCAAAATCTAATCAGTCAGTGTAGGTGCAATGTGTTAGGAGTAATCCTCTGTGTGTGTGTGTGTGTGTGTGCTGTTACAGCAAAACACCATTACTCATACCATCCTGAAGTTTATTATTTCCAGTTTTCTTCCACTTACACACACAGCTCATTAGCATTTGTATCAGACAGGTAAAGGATAGTCACAGCGGTACTGCGGCATACGAGTTTAATCCGCTCTGGAGGCGAGTTCTTAAGGAGAAATTTCGTATTGTGAAACACATTGTCCCATAGGAAATAATGTAAATGCTGATAATCTGTTCCAGCCGTCCAGAAATATTACCAATATTAGCAATTTCCAACACTATAATCATATTTTGCATATAAAAACAATCAAAACATTTTTAAAATACATGGAAATAAAGTAAAATATAAAATAGTTAGACATTAAACCTCACTTAAGGTTAATTTATAATTCCTCTTGGCACCGGCTGCTTTAAAAAACAAACTGGAAGTGTCTTACTTTCTTCTTGCTACCGTCCTTGATAACATTCTTGGTGCTACGTCTTTACTAAATCTTACACAAAATGCCAAAAAAAACCTAAAAATATGTAAACTCGCTTCGCTTGGCTTTTTACTGACGCAAATAAGAACGGCTCGGGATATACGCGCGACATAGCCAGTGTTCGTTTTAGTTCGGTCGCTCGTATGCTGAAAACATTTTCTTATAAAATTTCAGTTCTTAAGGCGTAAATTCATGATTTATCATCTTTTTTTTTATGATAAGGACAATAAAAGAAGCTCGTTACATGACTGAGACACACCGCAGACGAAGCGTAAACTCCTCTGTCCTGAAGGAATTAGCTAAAGCTTTACCTCCTGACAGTTACAGATTGCTGACACCGGAGACTCCGTCTATAAAGATCACAGATGACTTCACCCTCTCGATGAGCTCGATGAACCATAAAAACAATAATGCAGAAAAAGAAAGAGAACATTAATCAGAAATAAATCAGAAGGAATATAAATCCAGAACGTTACCTGAAGCATACAGACCTGACGCCTCTTTGTTTGTTGTGTACAGGGAAAAGTCCGTACCTGCTGTTCACGAACCGACACGAGATCCGGCGTATTGACCTGGTGAAGCGGGACTACACGCAGGTCGTTCCCACGCAGAAAAACGCCATCGCAATCGGCGTGGATGTCGCCGCCAACCGCATGTTCTGGTGCGACCGCTTTCATCGCAAGATCTACAGGTGACCCGAGCCACACCCGAACACTCACACGCCTTTAACGTCTTGTTTTATCGACCGTATTTAATACGAGTGTAGAAAGAGCGGTAAGTCATTTGAGCTAACGTCTCCCGCGCACCGCGTCCTCAGCGCCTACATCCACGAGGCGAGCGACCCCACCCGTCACGTGACCCTGATCGACTCGGGCCTGCTCTCCCCAGAGGGTCTGGCTTTAGACTGGGTGCAGCACAACCTCTACTGGACCGACTCGGGTCACGGCTGCATCGCGGTGGCTTCGTCTGACGGCAGCAGGAGGCGTGTCCTGATCGACACGGAGCTGAGCGAACCCAGGGCCATCGCCGTGGCCCCCGAGCAAGGGTGAGAGATTCTGACTAATTATTGATAATAATCAAAATATTTATTGATTTGCTTGTTTGTTTGTTGTTTATGGGACTGTTGTATGATTTTTTTCCTATTAATTACAAGTAGAAATGGTGCCAATACTTTTATATCCTTGAGAACATCCTCGAGCGCTGGTGAGGAATAAAGTGCTGCAGGAATACAAGTTCGCGCTACAAAGAAACTCCAGTGTTGTCATGAATAACGTGTGTAATAATTACATCTTTACAGTTTACAAAAAAGCTCTACTGTAATTTTACTGGACATTTTACTGGATTTTTCGCTAAAATTGTTTATTTATGAGAGTGTTTGTTTCATTAGGACTGAATAACTATTTTTTAATATACAGTGAAACCTCTCGTAAAACAAGACGAGCAAAGATTTGTAATAAATTTTGACTTAAAAAACAAACATGTCTTGGTTTACGAGCACCGAGTATCATGTATCACGCATGCACTTCTTGTTTTGATGCCGAGCGTCACGTGATCACAACTGAGCTAACGGTTTTTCCCTCTTGCGCTGTGTGTGCGTGCGTGTAATTTAAACTAAAGATAAAAATAAAAACATTATTGTGGCACTGTGCAAAAGTTTTGGCACATAATCAGTAACACCTCCTCTGGCAGACATCACAGCTTGCAAACACTTTTTATAGCTAAAAGTCTTTTAGTTCTTGTACTTGGGATTTTCTTCTATTCCTCCTTACAAAAGGCTGCTAGTTCTGTAATATTCTTTGGTCATGTTGCATGCACAGCTCTTTTACTGTAAGATCCACCCACAAACATTCAATGATGTTTAAATCAGGGGACTGTGATGTCCCTTTCGAACCTTCAGCTTGCGTCTCTTGAGGTATTCCATAGTGGATTTAGAGGTGTGTTTAGGATGGTTGTCCTGTTGTAGAAGCCATCCTCTTTTCAGCTTCAGCTTTTTTACAGATGGTGTGATGCTTCCAGAATTTGCTGGTATTTAGTGAAATCCATTCTTCCCTCCACCCGTGCAGTGTTTCCTGTGCCACTGGCTGCAACACACCCCCAAAAGATGATAGATCCACCCCCATGCTTAATAGTTGGCAAGGTGTTCTTTTCATGAAATGCTGCTCCTTTTTTTCTCCAAACATGCCGGTTGCTGATTGTGGCCAAAGAGTTCTGTTTTAACTTCATCAGTCCGCAGAACTTGTTTCCAAAAACGCATCAGGCGTCTGTAGATGTTCTGTTGCACAGGTTTTCTTCTGCTGACTCCTCCATGAAGGTCTTGTGGAACAGTGGACCACAGTGGAGTCTGCTAAATCAACCCAGGTTTTTTGAAGTCAAATGGGGGTTTTGTTTTGTCTTTCTGACCAGCATATGAGCAGTTCTCTCTGAGAGTTTTCTTGGTCTTCCAGATCTTCTCTTGACCTCAACAGTTCCACTAAACTGCCATCTCTTAATTACATTTATTACTATGGAAACTGTAAGCTGACAACACTTTGCTATCTTCTTGTAGCCTTTTCCTGCATTGTGTTTAAATGCATAAGAATGTTTAATAAAGCCTGAAAATCACTACGAAGATAAGAGGAATGTATAAAAACAAACAAATCGAAAAGTAAACGGATCTGATCTTTAAATATACATATATATATTAATGCTTACAGTATCGGCCGAGCGAGGTGACATAATCTCAGTGCCACTGATCCAGATCACGCTGAGGTTTAATCCCTGTTCTTGATCATAAGTGTGGATGATCTGTGACGTGTGAACTTGCGCGTGTACAGTGTGCTGGAGATCTATTCAGGGAGGACGCGCGGGACTCGACATGACCTCGAATATCACACCGAAAACGAGCCAGGCTTTTAATACCCACCCTTAAGAAACTTAAAAACGTAAGTTGTAGCTTAAAAGCAGAAAACGACATTTTTAAACTAGCGGACCTGAAAAGTCGCAGTAGGTGCCAGAATATTAGAATCATTGGATTACCTGAGCAGATTGAAGGTCCGCGCCCAACCATATTTTTTTCTCAGCTTATTTTTGACGTTTTCGGCAAGGACGTGGGGGTTAGATTATTTGTGTTCTTTGTTTAGGTACTTTGTGTCATGCTTGTTAACCGTTGTTTGTGTGTTCTTTTTTTGTGTCAGTTATGTCTAACCTAGTCATTTGTTCTTCATTTGTGTTTTTTGCAACACCAGTCATTGGACCTGGGGTATCTCTCCGAGAGATGGAATCAGATGGGCATGTTTTTTACCATAGCAGCACTATTCCATCTTTGCCCCTCATACCTCTATGGCTCTGGGTGATGGTTTGAGATGTGTTAGCTGGAATGTTAAGGGGCTCAATTCTCCAGTGAAACGTCACAAAATTATCTCTCACCTGAGACATCTGAACACTAAAGTTGCTTTCCTACAGGAAACCCATCTTAAGGTTTCAGATCACCTTAAACTTCGCACTGGATGGGTGGGTCAGATGTTTCATTCTTCTTTAGCAAGTAAGGCTCGAGGCAATTTCAGTTCATAAATCAGTCCCACTCTCTGTTTCCAAGGTTATATCGGATCCGAATGGACGGTTTATTATAGTTGTAGGTAAAATAGATGGCTTCTCTCTGACTTTGGCAAACGTATACGGCCCCAACTGGGACAATGAATGCTTTTTAAAAAATGAACTCTCTAACCTAAACTCCAGTCAACTTATTCTTGGGGGAGACTTTAATTGTTGCCTTGACCCTACTCTTGATCGTACATCTAGTAAAAGTGTTTCATCAAAATCTGCCAAAGTGGTTTAAACGTTCATGGAGCAGTACGTAGTTTCTGATGTCTGGCGCTATTTTAACCCTAACGCCAGGCAGTTCCCTTTTTTCTCTCAGGGTCACCATACTCTTATAGAATAGATTACTTTCTCATTGATGACAGATTTCTCTCCACAGTCAGTTCATGCTTTTATAATCCTATTGTAATTTCTGACCACGCTACAGTCGTAATGGACATTTCACTCCCAGGCAAACCTTTCTCACGTTCCCCGTGGCACTCTAACCCCCTACTTCTCACTGAATCTGAGTTTATCAAAGTTATCAATGACAGTGCCGATCTTTTTATCGACACAAATGTCAACTCTGATACATCCGTATCGACTATTTGGGAATCATGTAAGGCCTTTCTACACGGGGTGATAATATCATATTCTGCTTTTCAATCTAAGCTCACAGCAGAGAAACGTACTGTACTTCTCTCACTAAGACTATAGCAGAGCTACAAACTAGGTACGTACACTCACCGGACCCGGATTAACTTAAAGACCTGCTCATTAAAAGGGCGGAGTTTGATGTTATGTCCTCTAAGGAAGCTGTAGAATTGATTCAGAGGATCACAATTTTTATGAATTTGGAGACAAGCCTAGTAAGTTGCTTGCTCATCAAATTCGTCAATCAGTTTCATCACGGAATATTACTCGAATTAGAACTGACATTGGTATTACATTAGACCCTCGAGCCATTAATAACCTATTTAGGAACTTCTACACCTCATTATATACTTCTGAGTGTTTATTTGATGAGAGTCAGCTGAACAATTTTTTTGGACCTCTGGACATTCCTGTTATCGATCCTGAAGCGTCGGCTAGATTAGATGAACCTTTAACTGTCGTGGAGCTTAGGGGCGCTTTGACGGCGATGCAAAATGGAAAGAGTCCTGGACCGGATGTCTTTCCAGCGGAATTTTATAAGACATTCATGGACAAACTTTCCCCTTTGTTGATGATGTTTAATGAATCACTACAGGCTGGCATCCTGCCCACCACATTGCGTCAAGCCACCATCCCTCTCTTACTTAAAAAAGATAAAGACCCCCCTTAGTAGTAGCTTTCGTCCTATCTCTTTGCTTTGTGCTGAATTTATTATCTCAATGTATGCGGAGAAGACATTTGACCGTGTGAAGTGGTCATACCTGTTTTTTACTCTTAAAAAGTTTGGCTTTGGTGAACTATTTATTTCCTGTATACAGCTCTTAATATTCTTCCCCCCTGGCCCGGGTTCGTACAAATAATAATTATTCGGACTATTCCCCTTTGAAGCAGGGAACTAGGCAGGGCTGCCCACTTTCTCCCTTGCTGTCCGCCATTGCTATTGAGCCTTTAGCGGTTGCCCTTAGATCCAGTCAGAGTGAACTCATGCCCCTCAATGACGCAGCTCTGTCTTACAGTTTCTCCTCTTTACTATTTAAGGTCACCCTGAAATCAGTCAAATATTTAGGTGTCTGGGTCACTAGAAATTATTCGGATCTGTTCAAAACTAACTTTTCCCCACTACAGGCTAAATTGACTCACGACACCCAACGTTGGTCTCTTTTAGTCTTATCTTTAGCCGCTGCATAACCCGTATCACAATGAATGTGCTTCCTAAATTCTAATTTTTTTTTTAATGCCTTTGTTTTTATACCGAAACATTTTTTCCATTCACTTGCCTCGTGCATCTCTTATTTTGTAGGGAATAAAAAGGTCCCCCGAATCCGGAAAGATGTCCTTCAAAAAACTAAAGATATGGGCGGTTTAGCTTTACATAACTTTTTATTTTACTACTGGGCTGCAGACATTCGTTCCATTTTGTACTGGTGGTGTTTCAGCAATAAACCACCACATTGGCTGCAAATTGATGCTGCCTCCTGTGCTCCCTCATCTCTTACTGCCTTCCGTTGACGCTGCAGCTCCATCATAGCTTAGCATAGTTAAAGCCAGTCTTAGGATCTGGACCCAATTGAGACGACACTTTGAACTCCAGACCATACCTTTGTATGAGATGCTTTTCATCTACTGAACACTCACTTTTTCAGATACCTACAAGCCCGGGATTTCACTCGAACTCATTTTTCCACATGCCCTGTTATCCCTCCTTCTAACCCACCTGATTCTGTTCTTAAACTAGATCCTAACCTTAAAGGTGTGATCTCAGTATTATACTCCACTGTCCTCTCACTTCATTCTGTTGCTTCAGATGGTCTGCGATCTGTTTGGTCTGTAGACCTTGGTATTGATATCAGTCCCGCAGTTTGGCAATTCAAAGTGATGCACAAAGTCCACTGGTCCAAGAGTAAGCTGTCTCGTATAGATCCCGGCACTGATGCTAACTGTGATAAATGTCATTGTGGTCCGGCTGATCTTGTCCATATGTTTTGGTCATGCCCGGGTTATATCCTCATTTTGGACTTCTGTTTTTGCCTCTTTATCAGCCATTACCTCGGTTAGGATCCCCCCAGACCCTTTGATTGCCCTGTTTGGGGTGTTGCCCAGTGGGTACTCCATGCCCCTCTACTTTGTTGAACTTGTAGCATTTCTTACACTTCTGCCAAGACGTGTTATTTAATGCACTGGAAGGGCCCTGGTCCCCCCACTCACTGTCTTTGGATAAAAGATGCCCTTTTTTAATAAAGTTAGAGAAAATCAAACACACACTGTGTGGTACTCAGGTTAAATTTTCTAACATCTGGCCACCAGTTCTCAATTATGTTGAATCTCTTCGATTTACCGATTCTGTAATAGCTTAGGAAGAATACGACACGTATATCTGTGCTCTCCCTTTGTCCCCCCCCCCCCCCTTTTTTTCTTTTTTTTTCCCCTGTAATTTATTATTATTTTTTTAATGATATTCTCTTTAATTTCATTGCTTTAGTGATTTTTTTACACCTTTCCATTGACGTGTATCATTCCAATGTGTTGTGTGATTGTGGTTTTTTCGTGTGTTCCTGATTGTTTATTTTGCGTGTTGTATATTTGTTATAAATAAATCATACATATAAAAAAAGGAAAAAGTGAATAAAAGCAGTGAAGATACAAAGGATAAAACCATTGAAGCTTCGGATTTATTAAATGTATAATCATTTAGATGAAGGCTGTAATTATACTGTACATTAAAGTCACTTTTAATAGCTTTAAATTGTATTTTTGCCTGTTTAATTATGTTAGCAATTAAAAATAATGCAGTTATAATGTCTTTATGTGCCATTATTATTTATTCTCATTATTAATTATCTAAATATTATTCTGCGTTTTATTCATAAAATTATATTTAATTAATATTTTATATAATATATATATCACATTATATAATCGAGTCAGGTTTATAAAATCTATTTAGAAATGTTATAGTAATACATATTATTACTCCTTCTTTGTTTTTGATTATTATACTGTATATTTTTTTAATAAAATATTAATATTACAATTTAAAAAAGGCTTCATACATAACATAACTCTTAGTTTCTAATCTTTTATTTTATCGCTCATTAATATTTTTGTATCATGTGATTATGTACAGCAGAAGACACGCCCCCTCTGTGACATGCACGTGATCACGTGTTTTCTGGTGAACGTCCTTCTCTCCGCAGGTTCATGTTCTGGTCCGACTGGGGGACGAGACCCAAGATAGAGAAGTCTGGGATGAACGGAGTGGGCCGGCAGGTCCTAGTGTCCGAGGGCATCGAGCGGCCCAACGGCATCACGCTGGGTACAGCAGCGCACACACACACACACACACACACACACACACATACACACACACACACACACACACACACACACACACACACACTGTTCAGAGGTTCTGTAAGGTCTGTCTGTGCAGCACTCCAGCGCCCCCTAGGGGTTGATCCAGGTTAGTTTTTTTTAGATGAGGTTGCTACAGGATTCCTTTGATCTAACATCTGTCCATCTTATCATGATGTCATGTTTCATCGCTGTGAATTAAACGTCATGCTACAGTGCTGTATTTCCCCTTAAACAGCTTTATCGTATCAGGTGTGCCATGAACACACACACACACACACACACACACACACACACACACACACACACACGCGCATAAGAGCGAGAATGAAGCAGCAGATATACGTCTACCTGCTTGTCAAATTAATGCTTTATAGTCAAAGGCAGTTAAATAACATTGTGTGTGTGTGTGTGTGTGTGTGTGTGTGTGTGTGTGTGTGTGTAGACGTGGTGGGAAAGCGATTGTACTGGGTGGACTCAAAGCTTCGTCTGATCTCCAGCGTGGACTTTAACGGAGCTCAGCGCAGAGTCATCCTGTCCTCCAGTGAGAGACTCCTCCACCCCTACGCCCTCGCCGTGTTCGAGGTAACTGTGTGTGTGTGTGTGTGTGTGTGTGTGAGTGAGAGAGAGAGAGAGAGAGAGAGAGAAAATGGTTCCGATCCAGACTAGGATCAGCTAAAACCAGCAACAAACACAGTGAATCAGAAATCAGAGTGAAAACACACCAGATGTCGATACACTCCTGTAACAAACTGTAAAGGTTATAAAGCTGGATTTGGAGAAGAACTTGAACATCAAAGAGATCTGACTGTTTGAAGGTCTTAACGTTACCGTTTGTTTTTCGGAGAGTTCGGCCTCCGCAGACATTTTGCACGCTGTGTTTAATCGCGGCTGCACTGAATCATGCGAGTGCGTCACATGACGTGTTCTAAACCAACACCGGAGACGGCGTGAAATACTGCTGACGTCCACACGCGGTAGAGCCGCTGTCAGCTCACGTGCCTCCTGGAGCAGCCTGGACTTAGACACGTCCATGGACCTGACTGATAAATACACCATCACCAGATTGAATCTTATTGATCTTCCACGACACTACAGCGGTGTCATTTAGCTCCTAAATAATAATAATAATAATAATAATAATAATAATCCTAAGAAACTATTCCGAACAATCCCTCGTCAGATCCGTAGGTCCACCCCTGAGGTCCTCATTCTGTCCTAAAATATCTGTTTGTAGTCTCGTGTCATGATTAATAGTTTGTTTGTGGTTGGATTCGGAAGTAGGACACGAAGTGAGAAGGAGAGCGAGGCGTGATGGAGGGAGAGAGAGAGAGAGAGAGAGAGGGAGAGAGGGAGAGAGAGAGGGAGGGAGAGAGAGAGAGAGAGAGAGAGAGAGAGGGAGGGAGAGAGGGAGGGAGAGAGGGAGGGAGAGAGGGAGGGAGAGAGAGAGAGAGAGGGAGGGAGAGAGGGAGGGAGAGAGAGAGAGAGAGAGAGAGGGAGAGAGAGGGAGAGAGAGAGGGAGAGAGAGAGAGAGAGGGCTGTGCTGGTTTAGGAGATACAGCAAGTGAGGGCAGTGACCCAATCCAAAGACTTTTATTAACTATAAAGACTATAGGAACACGTCCAAGGCGTGAAGCTGTGTTATTGGCTGTTGGGATGTTGGTGCACCACAGGGGCTGTTGTTTGATTTCCCAGGGTTGGATTCCTATCATGTTCTTCCTCTGAGAACCATCACACCACCTGACCACATCTTTTCAAACTCTAGGGGTGGAGTAACACACTCGGAGGAGAGCGCTATCCACCACTTCCACTTGCGCGAGCACACAGGCGCCCTCTAGTGTCACGATGATTGATGTGAGGGTGCAGGCCATCCCTCCTCCCCTGTGAGGGTGTGGCCAATCTGCTGAACCCATGACCTCCGGACAATCAGATAAGGGTTAAGGCACAGAGTCACTGATCAGAGGGTCGTCGGTTTGAGGCCCAGCTCTCTCATTTGGCAGACGCTCTTAGTCGCTCCAGAGCGACTTACATTTTTATCTCATTACACATCTGAGCAGTTGAGGGTTAAGGGCCGCGCTCAAGGGCCCAACAGTGGCAACTTGGTGGTTGTGGGGTTTGAACCTGAGATCTTCTGAACCGTAGTCCAATGCCTTAACCACTGAGCTACCCCTGGCCCCCATCTCTCATGGTTGAGCGCTCGAGCACGGCCCTTCACCCTGTCTGCTCCAGGGGGCGCCGCATCATGGCCGACCCTGCATGACTTAAACATAACCACATACTGTATGTTGTCGGTTTTATTCCTCTCTTATGAACAGCTGCTTTTGGTCCTCAATGAAAAAGCTCATCAACTTCATCAGTTTGAACACAAACACACTTTTGGTAAACCACAGGTTTCATGCACCATGCTCCTGTTGATGCTCCTCGTCTCTGTTCACTTTCTCAGACGTGCCTTTGATCGATCTTGTGTTCAGGACCGCGTGTACTGGACGGACCGTGAGAAGGAGGCGGTGTACAGTGCGAACAGGCTGACCGGGCAGGACGTGACCAGCCTTGCCGAGCGCCTCAAAGATCCACATGATATCGTGGTGTTCCATGAGCTGAGTCAACCTCAAGGTTTGGAAGAGTCATCATCTTCATCATCTTTCTTTTAAATATCTGATTAGGCTCTTTTTTGCTTAAATGTTTATTAAACACTGTATATTACTGTATATCTTCTGGTCTAAAATCCGGTATGGATTACATCATGTCCTTACAGAAACGTCCAAAAAGAAAAAACATGTCTAACTAGCGTTAGCACGCGTCATTGGAGGTTAAAGAGTTTCTAGAAGGAGTTAAAATGTTAAATCTAATAATAATCTGCTGATCTTTAATGTAATCAGTGATATTATTATGATTATTATTTGAGGTTGAAGCCCACGTACATGTCTGTCTAACTTGATGCTGCAACAAAATCTGTCTGGACAGACATACAGACATACAGACAAATGTTTCTGAGACATTGTTACGGGTCCTTCAAAGTATGAAAGCTTCTTATTGTAAGTCCTGCTCCTTATAAAAAGCCTTGCATTAGATTGGTGTATTATTTCGACTGGAAGCTCCTGCAGGTTTCTGATGAAGGTTGCAGTGAAGCTGGTCAGGGGTTCAGTCTCTGCTCTTTAATTGGTGCCGTGACCCGGATCAGCGCTTGATGGACAGACGGGTACGGAGAGGAGTCAGGTGAAGGTGAGCGGAGCGGAGCTACAGTCTGGACTCTCTCAGACTTTCTCAGAGGTCAGACATCAGCGTGTGGAAAGTCGTCCCTGAAGGCATCTGAAGTCCTGAATGCATTAAGACGCGGCTCGGCGGGTGGCGGCAATCTGTCGGCGCGTGCAGGAACTGCTCCCAGCGATCCGCTCTGATCCGATGGTGTTATTTTAATTCTACACTTTGAACTTCCACCAGCTTCATTTGCATCCCAGCTTGAAACCCTGATGATGCCGGAATGGTTTATCTGCTAATTATAGCGCGAGTTAGCATGAAGACGTTACGCTGTGTGAAGGTTCCTCGCGGTGGTGCTGCTCGGTGTAACCTGTATGTTTATTGCTTATGTTTGCATTTACACTGTGTGTGTGTGTGTGTGTGTGTGTGTGTGTGTGTGTGTGTAGCTGCAGACAGCTGTAACCTGGCCGGCGTGAGAAACGGTGGTTGCGCCTTCCTGTGCCTGCGCGCTCCTCAAATCAGCGACCACTCGCCCAAATACACGTGCGCCTGCCCCGACGGCGAGGAGCTGAGCCCCGACGCGCGCGTGTGTGTCCCCGGTGAGTCGTCACACACACACTCTCACCAGTGTACCATCATTAACGTTCTCACTGAAGTGAAGTGACAGATGAAGCTGAAATCCTCTGGTTTTGTTATGACGGCGTCTCCGCTGCGGTTTACTCGCTGGTTCTGCTCACAGATTAGGCCACGCCCACGTTTATCACATCTCAGCTTCCTTTCATCTGATGTTTTTTAAACCACCAGATGTTTCATTAATCACCATTTTTACACTCCGTATGTCTTACACTTGACTTGTTGCTCAGTAATCTGAGAGGTGTGTGTGTGTGTGTGTGTGTGTGTGTGTCCACTCTGTCTCCAGTCCAGAACGTCACGGTCGCACCAGCGTTCCCCGGCGTTTCTCTAAACAGCACCTCGGCGATGGAGGCAGGGGTCGGTGCGGCGACCTCAAGGTCAGAGGTCATGACCTTCCAGGCTAAGACGGCGCCACCCAAGTCCGCGCTGAACATCACAGCGGTGTCCACGCGGAGCCCGACTGTGCTGCTGAGCACCGCTACAGGACACACCAGCAACCTGTCTCATCACTGTAAGTGTGTGTGTGTGTGTGTGTGTGTGTGTGTGTGTGTGTGTGTGTGTGTGTGTATCACAGCTTTTTTTTCTTCCAGACAGTCTGAGTCGTTAGCATGCCGCTAATCTGCAGCCGAGTGATAGTGTAATGTCAGATTAGTAATGATACAGTGATGGTTGTCACGGTAACAGGACGCTGGAATATTACATGTTAAACTCTTTCTCTCTCCTCTTTATCTTTTTCTTTACTTATCTTCCTCCTCTCTCTCTCTCTCTCTCTCTCTCTCTCTTCTTCCTCCAGCTGGTAATGAGTTGTTCCTGCTTGGACACAGCGTCCCCGTGGCTGTGCTCAGCGTTGGAATTCCCATCGGTACGTTCTTCCTCCTCCTCCTCCTCCTCACAGGTGCTGCTGACCGGTTTATTTTTAGAGCACTGCGCGCAGTGTGTGTGTGTGTGTGTGTGTGTGTGTGTGTGTGTGTTCAGTGTCCTTACACAGGTTCATTTATGTTCCTGATCCTACATTAATGTTCTTCCTGCTCGTCTCGTCTTCTTATCGCTTTCTTTTCTCATTGACTCGACTCATCTATCCTTCATCTTTGACTTTCTCTCTCTCAATCTGTCCCTCTCTGTCTCTCTCTCTGCCTGTCTCTCTCTCTCTGTCTCTCTGGTTCATCTCTCTTTTTCTTTTTTTCATTTAGAAACCATCTTTTCATCAATTAAATTTCTCTGTCTCTCTCCATCTGTTCTGTTTTTCTCCTCCTGTCCCTCTGTCCTCGTCTTTCTCCATCTGTTTCTCTATCTGTTTTCCCTCTCTCTCCATGTCTGTCTCTCTGTCTGTCTGTCTTTGTCTCTCACACGCTCTCCCCGTCTGTCTCTCTCAATCTGTCTCTCTCCCTGTCCTTCCTCCATCTGTCTCTGTCTACTTCTTCCTGTCTCTATGTCCCTATCTGTCTCTGTTTCTCTCTCTGTCTATTGCTCTCGTTTTGTCTCTATCTGTCTCGCTCCATTTCTTTGTCTCTACTTGTCTGTCTGTCTCCATCTGTCTCTGTCTCTTTTCATGTCTGTCACTTTTTCCCTATACATCTCTGTCCTTCTGTCTCTGTCTCACTCTCTCTCCCTCTACTTCCTGTTGTCAGTCAGCCGTACACTGTTAGAACATTACTGTAATAAATGTAATTATTTTTCCCAGCCTGTCTGAGGGAAGCATCAGCGCCCCCTGCTGTAAATCCCTTATAGGGTTTAACTCATTTTACTTATTAAGACCTATGTTCACTTCCTGTCTCATCGTTCACCTTATGCCTTACTGTTCACTTCCTGTCCCACTGTTCACTTCCTGTCTCATCTTCACTTCCTGTCTCAATGTTCACTTCCTGTCCCACTGTTCACTTCCTGTCCCACTGTTCACTTCCTGTCCCACTGTTCACTTCCTGTCCCACTGTTCACTTCCTGTCTCGCTATTCACTTCCTGTCTCCCTGTTCACTTCCTGTCTCATTGTTCACTTCCTGTCTCACTGTTCACTTCCTGTCCCACTGTTCACTTCCTGTCTCACTGTTCACTTCCTATCTTGCTATTCACTTCCTGTCTCCCTGTTCACTTCCTGTCCCACTGTTCACTTCCTGTCTCTCCATTCACTTCCTGTCTGACCGTTCACTTCCTGTGGTGTGTGCAGTGGCGCTCCTGCTGATTCTCTCGGCTTCCTGTCTGATTTATCGTAACTGGAGACTCCGGAGCACTAAGAGCATGAACTTCGACAACCCCGTGTACCGTAAGAGCACGGCCGAGGCCGAGGAGGACGAGATCCACATCGGGAGGAACGAGGGGCTCGCCACTCACCACCACCCGTACCCGGTGCCCGTAGTCAGCACGGCGACGTGTCCGCCCTTCATCGCCCTGCCCCTGGGCGGCGCCGTGACGGATCCGGTCCCGCACTGGTACGCGGAGCCACCCAGCGTCCCCGCCGCCAAGTGAACGGTGGAAGTGTGAGAGCCGGGGTTTCCATGGAAACGGTGTTTAACGTGTGTAACGAGGCACTGAGCTGAGGCCGAGTGTCAAAAGTTTGTACACCCGCTAGATTATACATAGCGACGGGTGTGTGTGTCTCTGGAACGGTCCGATGTGTGAATGAAGAGTCTTAAAGAGAGCGGTAATGTAACGATACAAATTAGACGCCGTGCTGTAGAGCTGCAGTAGCCCCGCCCCCTTTACTCAGGAGAGAGAGAGAGAGAGAGAGAGATAACGGAAATAAATACGCAGAGAACAGACGGGACAGGATGAGTCACGCCACATGAGTCATTTTTTCCGATCTTAAGGATATTTATGCAAAATAGCGCTACTGTACTTCCGCTAGTCACAACATTGCACCTTTAACGCAGAGGTCGTGTCCCAAACGCTTTCTGAAGGTGCAGTCAGTCGTTTTAAAATCTTCAACATATTAGTTATAAAACTGGAACAGAGGAAACTTGTGTTCACGCCACAGACACGAGAGGAACCGCATGCTAACGGATTAATTAGCGCTTTGTACATAATGATGTTTTTATAATGACAAAGTTTTTATGGAAACACGCTTAAACGGTACTTTTGTCCGCGTCCTACGCAACAGCAGGCTGCTGCAGGGAAATCACGAGAAGTGTTGTTTGTAATAATCACAAAATGTCATCATTTTATCTCATTACGCGCATAATGAGGTTTTGTATTTCTGTCCTGCCCGCTGCAGCCATGGCCGCTGAAACAGTTTCCAAAGCTTGACACCACTAGTAGGCGCTGTAACACCCAAAATGACTTTCTCTCTCTCTCTCTCTCTCTCTCTCTATCTCTCTATCCATCAGTCTTGTTTCTTCCAGACTGCAGTAGCGGAGTAAAGGAGCATTAGCACTGCATTAACCTGCTGCATTTACGCGTTGTAATAAACTTAAGCTAAGAGCTTGTCTTGTTCGTCAGTGGAACACTCCGCGTGGAACCTGTTTACAGGAAACAGGAGGGACACAGGGGTTCTGTATCTCATGTGTGGACTGGAGTGTGTAGTATTGTCTCAGGGAGTTGGAACACTGTGTGTGTGTGTGTGTGTGTGTGTGTGTGAGGGTTACCCCAACAGATCCCACAGCAATAGTAAATACACCCTCATTTTTTTGTTGTTGTTATATTTGCGACCCGTTTAGACCAGACGTCTGGTTCTGATTACAGCAGACAGGAGTCAGACTCGCTGAGGACAACTGTCTGAGAGACAGAGGAGAAAACGCTTGTCTTCACTGCATTCGGATTACATTTTTAACAATGGACACAGATTTACACAAATCTGAATTTAAAGGTTTTAAATTAAAATTTTTAGACGTTCATCAGAAATTCATCAGACGTGGCAGTGACCTTGAGTGACCTTGAGTGACCTGTATGTGGAGCTCTGTCTCGCCCTGTCTCTCTGTCTGTATGTAAACTATGCACAGTGGTTTCATCTGCACACGGCTTGATAGAGTGAAAAGCAGTTCCAGTTACTTTACGCTTTCCACGCTATAGGAGCAAAAGTATACACGCCCTTGGCCTATATGTGGTTCTGACACAGAAGCACACAGTTGTACAGGATGTCTCTGTGTGCCGTAGTGGAGGTAAGAGGAACTAACCGGCCCTTTATCCAGCATGACGACGCCCCTGTGAGACCCTCAAGGCCAGATCCAGAGTCGGAGCAGGAGAACCCACAGCCCTGACTGAACTCAACCCCACTCAACCATCGGCCCTGGGACGGACCGGAACCGGAGCCTCATCGACATGAACACAAATCCACACGTACACACACACACACACACACACACACACACACACACTCCAACATCTAGTGCCTTCCCAGAACAGAAGAGTGGAGCATGAATGGGCGTGATGCTCAGGGGTGCACATACTTCAGACAAGACGGACGCTATTAAAGGCATCAAAGTTTAATCGTCTGCAGGTCGCAACAATAATCGATTATCAGTCCTGCAGGTAACGACTTCAGACAGACGGAGAGAGAAATGTGGATTTACAAACGTGTCCCGCTACAAACAAACAAAAAGTCATGAAAGCCTCTCTGTCTCGATCTGTCTCTCTGTCTCTGTCTGTGTGTGTCTCTCTCTCTCTTGCTCTGTCTCGTTCTCTGTCTCTCTTGCTCTGTCTCTGTGTCTCTCTTGCTCTGTCTCTCTCTGTCTCGCTTTCTGTCCCCCTTTTGCTGTCTTCCTCTCTGTCTCGCTCTGTTTCTCTCTTTCTATCTCACTTTGTCTCGTTCTCTGTCTCGTTTTCTGTCTCTCTTGCTCTGTCTCTTGCTCTGTCTTTTTGTCTCGCTCTCTTTCTCTGTCTCTGTCCCGTTCGCTGTCTCTCTGTCTTGCTCTGTTTCTCTCTCTCTGTCTCTCTCACTTGTGTGTTTTCACCTGCCAGACGTCGGCCCTTAATCAGACCGTCTGTGCTGTTAAAAGTCTTAGCAGGTTTAAGTCATGATTTCTGGGTCCAGTGTTTCTCTAACACACACACACACACTACACACACTACACATTACACACTCACACACATTAAACAGAGATTGGACAGAAGACTGAAGAGATTGGACTGGGTGGAAATATCGCTTAATTTGACTGATTTTCTGTCTTTATATCATCGAAACAAGCTGTTGAAGGGGGAAGTGTGTGTGTGTGTGTGTGTGTGTGTGTGTGCGTGTGTGTGTGTGTGTGTGTGTGAAAGCTTACTGTGTGTTACTGTAAAGGTTTTCCTACACATACTTTTGATACGCTAATGTAAAGATGTATAAATGTACATAAGAGTTGAAAGTGAAACTCATTTATTTGTACGAAACGACAAGAACTTTTTCCTGATTGTGAATATAAACCACGTCCCAAAGTGTCTCCCGTCTTATTCACCTGCGTTTGTTTTTTACCTGACTTTTTATTCCTTTATTGTTTTAGTGCCTTATTTCAGTACAGTGCTTTTATTGGAATTAAGTTTCATTGTGCTTTTATTGAAGATCTCTCTCTCTCTCTCTCTCTCTCTCCCTCCCTCTCTCTCTCCCTCTTTCTCTCTCTCTCTCCCTCTCTCTCTCTCTCTCTCTCCCTCTTTCTCTCGCTCTCTCTCTCTCTCTCCCTCTCTTTCACCCCATCTCTCTCTCTCCCTCTCTCTCTCTCTCTCTCTCTCTCTCTCTCCCTCTTTCTCTCTCTCTCTCCCTCTCTCTCTCTCTCTCTCTCCCTCTTTCTCTCGCTCTCTCTCTCTCTCTCCCTCTCTTTCCCCCCATCTCTCTCTCTCCCTCTTTCTCTCTCTCTCTCTCTCTCCCTCTTTCTCTCTCTCTCTCTCTCTCCCTCTCTTTCCCCCCATCTCTCTCCCTCCCTCTCTCTCTCCCTCTCCCTCTCTCTCTCCCTCTCTCTCTCCCTCTCTCTCTCCCTCTCTCTCTCTGGATTGTTATAAAAGCCTTTAAAAGTCGCGTGTCTTTTCTTCTCTGGTCTCAAACATCTCGCTGAAATCAGACAGAAGACCACACCCTGTACTGTGTAACCCTGTAGTCACTCTGCTGACACACACACACACACACACACTGAGCTGCTGATGTCTGATTTATTTGCAGAGGTGAGGGATCAGACAGCTCTCATCCACACACGGGTCAGAACAAATCACAGTCCGATCCAAACAGACGTGTGGTTTAATTTATTGTATTATTGTTGCTATGGTAACAGCACGTTGTGTCCAGTGATGTGGTTAGGTTCTTTAATACAGAATATGTGTCCCAAAGAAGCTCCTTCTGAAGTTTATACAACCTGGAAGTTACAGATCTCACTTTCCTAAAAACTTCAGCTGTTTTAAAGAGATGATTTTATATGAGCCCCATTTTACAGCGTTGTCTCACTTCAAACACTAATCATTTAAAGTGTAAACGAATTATATTTCTTTATAAGTATTGATATTAAAGTTGGTAGAAGCATACGACCAGTAAAAAATCTAAATTAAAGCGTTATTGCAATTTTCTTTTCCCAAAAAATCTGTAGTGTCTGTAACCCTGTCGAATTCATATTGCAATATCTTAACGATTTAGCGTTTTAATAATTTTTTTTTTTTCAGATTTATGTCTCTTCATGTGAAGTCTAAATCTAAATTTCATCTGAATGAAAAAACGTAAATACACTACAGACATAAAAGGGCACAAAGTTGTATTTAGCAAATTTATTTTAACTTTTATCTAATAAAAATATCCATGTGTGTGTATATTTACAGAAATGCAGTCGGGAGATAAGAAGTATTAAGTATTCTGAAAAACCGAATGTTATATGATCCGATCTGATCATTCGTTTTTTCCCCCGAGGTGAGACACTTTTCAGCACCGACACCACGTTTCAGCTTTCCCTTTGGTGTCATTTGTTTATAAAGTGTGGAAGGAGTCTCCAGTGTCAGAGCTTTGGGTTCTCACACCTGCAGGAGGAGGAGTTCACACTTTTATTAACATTAGAGAGAGAATAAAGAGAGACCGGTGAGGGTTCGAGTGTTTATAGCTGCTATAATGTAAGTGAGAACAGGAGCATGTTCCTGTGTGACTTGACTGAGACGGAACGCTCTCGAACCCGAGCACGGAGCATTAGGACGAGGATTATAAACGATAGAGCCGAGGATCTACACCTGAGGTGTAAAGAGTCTGGGACGCGACATGCTGATTATTTTACAGGATATGCGAAAAAAAATATACAGAAAGTCTTTCATAAAAATCCTCCGGCAGAAATAATTTACCGTCTGCGACGCCGTCTCATCAGTCAGAGTCATGAACCGGTCCAGACGTCCGTCTCTCAGGCACGACTAATCACAATAATCATAATAACCATCATAGAAGCATCTTATTATTCAAATTATTACAGAAACGTAATGAGAATTCTACATGGAGCCACAGAACGAGTTCTACAGTCACGAAGCGTCTCGTCTCTACGCCATCTTGCATTTGTCGTTGGCTTTAGTGTTGGCGGTCCGAGCCTTTAGCAGGTCCGCGATCTCCGTGTGCGACGCCTGCGTGGCCAGAGACAGAGCGCTGCGGCTTCCCTGTAACACACACACACACACACACACACACACAGCAGATGCAGTGAGAGACAACAACAACAACAAAGAGTTGTCAATCACATGGTCTCGGCTGTGATTGACTGCACTGTGATCTAACGCTGTTTGTGCTCTTTATTTATTGATGTGTTTATTTATCTCTGATTGATAAGAGACAGACAGACAGACGTATTTTGTCTTCCTGCTTCGTTCCTTGTCCTGATGATTTCCTCTCGTTAGACCAAACTGGATGAAACCTTACTGGTGAGGTACTTTATACACAAAGACACAAGAAGCAGATGACTTTAAACACACACACACACACACACACACACACACACACACACACTCACACGTGTGTAAGTGATTTCTAAAAAAAACTAAATAAACAAAATCTGTGGCCTGGAGTTTTCCTGCACCGTTATCTAATTATCTCTGAATATAAAGTCTGAGCTGCGACCTGATTGGCTGAGGAGGAAAAACACTCGGTCAAATCATTTATTATCCAAATTGCAGCCAAATATTAAAAGGATTAATATTTAAGCATATATCTTAATGAACTCAAGTAACATGTACACGCACTCACAAAAGTAAGAGTCACATGACCATGCAGAGTCACATGACCTATCCACCATGTTCATTTCTCATCTGTGATTCACTCTCTGATTACCGAACAGGAAGTGTATTTGTCTGAGCACCAAAGAAGGACAACTTCAACCTGAAATTATAATAATATCACTGATTCCATTAAAGAACAGCTATTATTTTTAGCTTTAACCTTCAATGACGCGTACTAATTCAGAGCGGAGGTGTAGTGGTTAGCACTGTCGCCTTGCACCTCCAGGGTCTGGGTTCGATTCCCAGCCAGGCTCAATGGAGTTTGCATGTTCTTCCCGTGCTTGGTGGGTTTCCTCCGCATACTCTGGTTTCCTCCCAAAGACATGTAGATTAGACTAATTGGTGTTCCCAAATTGTGTTAATGAGTGCGTGTGTGTGTGTGTGTGTGCCTGCGATGGATTGGCACCCTGTCCAGGGTGTACCCCGCCTTGTGCCCTAAGCCTCCTGGGATAGGACACCCTGAATACCGGATAAAGCGGTGTAGAAGATGAGTGAGAGTGAATTCAGAGCACATGTGAGGAGGAAGCATCAGGCGCTGAGTTATAACTGTGTCCACTAGATGGCACCGTTTTATTCTAAACCCTGTGTTTTCTTACATACGTTGTGTTTCTCCTCCGTTAATAAACACATGTAGTGTCTGGTTGCTTCTGAAGCAGACCCGGAGCACAATCTAACGCTTCTTAAAGAGGAGGAGAGAACATCAAAGGACAGAGTTCTATTTTCCTACACTGAAGCAGAAGAGCTTAATTTTCAATATATGGTTATTTACGGGAAAAAAATTGCCTTTTCTGGTTGTTTTATTTTTTCTTTTCTTTTTGCTGCACTGATTTTACCTAGGAGCAGAATTCCCACCTTATCCGTGAGGTTAACGTCACAGTCAGGATCCTCCAGCAGAATCCGGACGATGTCTGCGTGTCCGCGGTCGCAGGCGCTGATCAGAGCCGTGGTTCCTGCTTGATCCTGAGCGTTAACGTTGGCACCGTTTGCCAGGAGGAGTCTCAACATGGATGCTCGGCCATGTCTGACCGCCAGGTGGAGCGCCGTCTGACCCACCTGTAGGGACACAAGTACAGGACGATAAAATTAAACGCGGCTGTAACGCGGCTCCCTTTTCTTTGTGCTACCATCCTTGTTAACATTCTTGGGACCCATGGTGCTATGTCTTCACTAAATCTTACACAAAATGGAAAAAAAACTCACGTTACTTGGCTTTCCAATGATGCAAATAAGAATGGCTCCGGACGTACGCGCGACTTAGCCAGTGTTCGTTTCAGTTCGGGTGCTTGTATGCTAAAAACATTTTGTGTTTGCACAAAATGCAAAAACCTCACAAATAAAATGTATAAACTCACTTCACTTGGCTTTGCAAAAACAAGCTTTGAACGGCTCCAGTGGTCGTTTCGGTTCAGTCACTCATATGCCAAAATTTTTTCGCACACAGAGGCAAATTTCTCGTGAAATTTCAGTTCTTAAGGTGAAATTTGTGAGGTACCCTTGTATAATGTAGATATGATGATAAATGATCTTAACTCTCAAAACTCCTCAACTGTGTCATTACAAGCCTTACACATCCTGGGATTAGCATTAGCTACTATAGTTAACGTTTAATAAAATAAAAATGTGAATTCTACCAAATCTGCAAAACGTTTTTCTGATAAGTGATGACAAAATTCAAATTATTAATCTGAATATTTCTAGAAGATGAAGTGAAGCAAGCTGCTAAATCCAAAGTCCAGTGGGTGGAGTCAGACCTGAACTAGCTCCTCCTAACTGGAACGATCGCTCACGAAAGTCCAGGAGTTACAGTTTATATGAGTAGTTGGACCAGCTCTGTCTCTACCCCCTGCTCCTTCAGCTCTGTGGAGTGGACTGCAAAAAGTCTGACCTTACAGAGTAATACCTCAGTGCATCACCCACCTGCCCTGCTCGAGCGTTAACATCCCCGAGCTCCATCAGCTGCTGGACCACCTTTATATCCGTATCAGTGTCCACTGACTGCAGAGACGCCAACATGATCGCCGTGTACCCGGTCTTATTCTTCAGGTCCACGTCACACACACCTGGAGAACACAGAGCATCCAGTAGAGCTTCAGGAGAAGACCTTCTCTAAGAGTTAACTCAGGCTCCGGATAAACAGAGCTCAAAATCACTGTCGGTAAAAACAGTTTTATTTCTGAAGATTTTAGGAGACCGTTTATTCATTTTGGCGTTGTAGCACTCTGAGTTCCATCTGAGTTCCAGAGCTCAGTTCTGTTTTTAGCTGAGTAGTAATTCAGGATTGGCTCGAGTGACACGAACAGTGGTTTGGATGCTTCCAGCAGTGCCAGTGTGTGTGTGTGTATGTGTGTTGAAAAAAAAAAAAAGAAAAAAAATCCTCATGACTGAAACTTTCCCTCAGAGAAGCCCTCTTGAATAGTCATGCCCTTACTCAGCAACTTTACAACGTGTCATTTTATCATTTATGTAACAGATGTAGTAAAAATAAATCCCAAGGTTTCTAGAGAAGCAGGACGTCTCAGCAGAAAACATTGTAGCAGGTTTTGTTTGTGTACTAATGCAAAACTTTAGCTCAGAGCTCAATAAGGTGCAGAGGTAGCACAGTGGTTAAGGTGTTGGCCTATGGGTCAGAAGGTTCCAGGTTTAAGACCCAGTACCACTAAGGTGCCACTGCTAGTCGCTCGGTATAAGGGCTTCTGCCAAATGCTGTAAATCTAATAAAGTCCATTCCTCTCTCTATCTGTTCAACTATATTACATTTTTGACAGATGGTCCTGACATCTTCCTTTTCACATTTGTTTTTTTTTTGGCAAAGACATGCCCACTACCCTCCTACAGACCAACAGAGACTCGTTTGTAAGGATCCGTGTGCATAAGAATTGGCAAATTGTCATGAAAACCAAATAAAGACGCCATTACACAACACACTGTAGATTAGTTTAGTAGAAGGTGCATATGAAGGACAGTGGTCATGGTGATGGAAAACTATTCTCCCTGTGTATCGCTGAATTAATCAAACACTTCTAAATACTCAAGTTGAAATTTTTATACATGATCATATTTAGTATGTAAAGTACACCAGAGAGAGTGTCCTGATGGGAAACATCAGAACCTGGTTCAGGAACAGCACCATGCAGGAGAGACGAGCTCTACAGAGGTTGGTGCAATCAGCTGAGCGCATCATCTACACCAAGCTCCCTGACCTGCACTCAATCTACAGCAGGGTCAGGAAGCTCATGAAGGAACTCAGCCACACCATCAGTGGACTGTTCACTCTGTTGTGGTCAGGAAAAGCGCTTCCGCTCCCTGAAGACCAAAACAGAGAGACTGAGAAGAAGCTTATTCCTGCAGGCTACACGGACTCTTAACCAGAACTCCACATGGAGGAAGAAAACTGAACTGTAGTTCAACCAAACTGTACTTGAATGTGGTTTGAAGAAGGCAAAGATGAGGAAAGAGAGTGATAGAAGGATAGAAGGGACAAGCCATAACCCTGTAATGGTTTAGGAGAAAAACCCACATAAACAATATGAAGCAAGCAAATCATAAGTTAAAGGAAAAATAAGACTTGTGCATTGCTGATGGTGAGATGTTGTGGTGACTGACCCGTGTCCAAGAGGAGTTTAACGATGCTGAATTTGGAGTGCGACACACTGTAATGCAGAGCCGTGTTTCCGTTATCATCCACCATGTTGACCAGGAACTGCAGCACCGCAGGGGTTTTACTGGCCACTTCGTTAACGTACAGAGCGGCCGTGTTGGCACACGAGTTCTCCTCAGCACACACGTGGAACCACTGCTGGAACACCATGGTCAGAGCCCGCCTCTAGAGAACGACAAGATGATAAACGTGATGGTCAGTAGCTCAAACACCACTGACGTCCCAAACTGTATGGCTTTAGCGACTTACCATTTCATCGTTTGGTTCAGAAACTTCATTCATGTGCTTCTCCAGGAAGTGACACGCGTTCATGAAGTCGCTCTCCACCCCCCTGAGGTAACGGGTTGTTAATAACACATGATGATTAAGCTTATATTCATGAGAACTTGCTCAGATGATGCTATCTTACCTTCCGCTGTCACCACGTGGTGCTTCTTCTGGTTCAGATCCTGAACACATGCCGTCCTGCTTGTCCTCTGCCTGACCTCCTGGACATTTTGCTTCACACTTCCTGTCTTGCTGTTCATGATGTTCTTCAGCCATTTTCGAGTCCCTGGTCTCTGCACTGGTTTTTCTATTGCTCAGGGTAGAACTTGGCAGCTCTACTTCAGTTAGGAAAATGTTTTGGTTAAACCCTTCCTCCGCAGGATCCTCTGCCCTTGTGCTGCTCTCCACTCCTTCACCAGAGTCACTGAGAATTAATCCAAAGAGAAATTACTGAAATACTGACCAGTGCCAAACCCAGATGTTTGTAATGTGATATACAGTAGAAGTGTGTTACCGGTCTCTTCCCTGGTCTTCTTCAGGACATTCCCATGTCTCCACCACAGATAGCTGGTCCTCCATCATGGACTCCTGAGCTTAAATGAACAAGAGTGCAGATGCAAATATGAGTAATGCATTGTGTAACCTTTTATACGGAGAACGGGCCAACAAACACGGGTGTGTGTGTGTGTGTGTGTGTGTGGGCGTGAGCATGGGGGATCAACAATACAGTAAATTCAAGAAGAACACCAGTTTTGTTAAATGATAATAATCATTTTTAATAGAACTACTCTCGATACACCAGAGCAATAAAATAATTGTAATGAAATATTAGCACATATGAAATTCCAGAAATGTCTATATGATGCTGTTAACCTGAAATCCCCCAGACTGTCCTCAAGTTGCTGTCGAGGTGTTGCCCCAGTGGACCACCTGATCCACATATACAGTACAGCAGACACAAATTGTTACGCGGGACGCCCTTCCTAACGCAACCCTCCTATTCTATCCAGGCTTGAGACCAATGGCTAGTATTTCACCATAATCTTAAATACATAATGTTTCCTGATGTCCCTGAGAATTCCGTTCTGAAATTATTACATAACAAATATTTAGACTATTATAAACTTTTAAATGTAAACGCTCCAAATGAACAAAATTGTCTGCCATGAGAACAAGTCGAATGGAAAAAGAATAAAAACATCCAGATATAAGTTCCATATTTGTTATAGAATAGAAAGAAATCTTAAATAAATAGTCTATATTCAAAAGGGATTGGGAGTTGTTTCAGTTACATATCATAATTGGTTTTTGTATCAATTCATCTCCACACTAATTTGAAAAACAATATATTTTTAGGGCCAGAACTCAATTAAAAAAATTATCTAATTAATTAGAGGCTTTGTAATTAATTAATCGAAATTAATCGCATTTTAATCGCATATAAATATTCGACCTAAGAACAGTGAGAAGTAAGTTTTTTCATATGGATTTTTAGTATACCATTGAATAATGACTTAATACATAAGCTTAAGCAACAAAATATCGTTTATTTTTGTTCAATCAAGTCCAACAGACCAGTGCAACATTGCCATTAAGTGTAGCAATAGAATACGAATACGAATAACTTGTGGCAAAGCTTGCACACAACCATGCTCTTATCGACGCTACTGTACCATTCATTCGTTTTTAATAACAAAATTTTCCATCCACAGGGCCAACCAAAGCGGTCTCATCAGCTTCTTTGTTCATGTTTACTGTGGTTTGTTTTTGTCTGAACGTTAGTTAGTGCTCCAGTTTAATCAGTTTCCCAAAACTCATCCAGTGATAAATGTTCCGCGGTGCAAAAATAAGTGCGATTAAAATGCGTAAAAAAAATTTTAACGCGTTATTTTTGTGTAATTAATTAATCTAAATTAACGCGTTAAAGTCCCGGCCCTAATATTTTTTAGTACGCTTACATTTATATATGTTTGTATTTGAGGAGGTAAAATGTTGCAGTTCCTCTATATTCCTACAGATGGAGCACTCTTAACTACTCACAGCATCCTGCATCCTGTTGTTGCTGTTTTTCCTCCCTATTATTATTTGTGATATAATTTCTTTTATTATACATGTTAACTCTCTGTTTGTGCCTCTTGAATAAATGCTGAAAAATAAAGACATTAGAATGCAGTTTTTGTTGTCCTATTGGTCATTAACTTTTTTTTTGGTCTGGCTGACTCAGAGTTAGACTGAATATGTCTTATCACCTAAAATTGACACATTTGATTTGCATAGTGGTGGTGTGATAAAGAGGAGATACTCTAACCACCATAAAGATATTTTATAATAATTTTCCTATAACAGCACATCCTGTCACACCTTCTTCTTCTTGTACCATAGCAACCTATTCTCAACTACAATTCTTTATTTATTAACAAAGAACAATTTTCGACTTTTGTATGGCAGCTATAAGCCGCATTCCCTCACCAGTCTCTATTCTTCTGGGTAAACTCCTCGGTCCTGAAGATGTGGAGCTTAAAGTTACAGCTTTACCTCTGACTCTTACAAAACGCTGACACTGGAGACTCCTTCCTTCCATAAAATAAAATAAAAAAATAATAATAATTTTCCCTGCTGTATACCATTACCACCAGCATATTAGTAAGAAAAAAAAGTTTACTCTACTTCTTTATCTGCACTACTCACATAAGCGTGTCACTTCCTCAGAGCTTGTGTTACAGAAAATCACCCCCTTCTGACTGAACTTCAACAGTGCTGTGGTGTAAAGAGCTTTACCTGATGGTGGTGCACCTCCTGAAGGTGATACATAGAGTGTCAGAAGGTTGGCTAAAGAGACCAGCTGTGTTTGGATGAAGCAGACGCGTGGGTGTAGATGTTTAGAGGACATATCTTTTCCTGATCCCTCGTTTCTGCAGAGACACTCCCACTGCTCCTGAAGGAGCTCTCTGACTTTTTTCACATGGTGCTCCATGTCTGCTTGGGATCCTGCAGCTTCTGCTGATGTGCCGGGTTTAAAGTCTTGCTCTAAACACACCTGGAAAGCTTTACTTGCCTCTGGTTCAGGTGAAGACATTTGTGGAGATTCTTTGTTCTCTAGGTTCCTCAGGTTGTCTGGTCTAACCCAAATGCTTTCAGCATGTTGTTTGGTCAACTCATTGATTCTTTCATCTTTGAAGCGACTCTCCTGTTTCTGTTGCTTAAGAAGAATTGTGGTCTTTTCCAGATCAGAATCGAGTTCATGAAGCTTTTGTTCTAGAGCTGTGATTTTCTTTTGCAAAGCCTCAATGAGGGACTCTTCAGCATCTTCATGATTTTTCTTAGTCACTTGTGAATGTTTTTCTGTGGTCATCGCAATCGCATTAACCTGCTGAGAGGAAGCCTTGATGTTCTCTTCCAGCTGATCGTACTCCCGGTCCATCCAATCATCTTTCATTTGATTTTTCTTTTCCCTCACCTTTACCACACTGGAAAAGTCCTGAAGCACGGCGTTGTCAGGTTCGGATTGGAACGTGTGCAGGAGCCTCTCATGCTCCTCCTGCAAGATACATATCTGTGCTCTAAGTTCTGGTATAATCCTGATCTCCTCTTCCAGCTCCCCGACTCTTTGAAGAGCCGCAGTCAGCTGCTGAATTGTCCCGTTAACGCCTCCTGGGCTGTGGAAGACGTCCTCGATAGAACCATTCTCTTGAGAGAGGAAATCCCTGGAACCGTTGGGGCTGGTCGGGTCCTCGTTGGAGTATTTTCTCAATAACACTGTTAAGGGTAAACTTGAGGCTCGCAGTAGATTTGGCCTCACATGTGGTCCCAGCGGTTGCTCGTCAAAAGCCTTGGAGAATTTGTATGGAGACTCTGACTGCCTGCTGTAACCAGCTGACTCTCCGTCTCCCGGATGCTGGGAGTCTGCGAGGCGGGTCCTGGGAAATAAGATGCTCGCAGAGTTCCACTGGGAGGATCTGCAGCTGTACCCGGGCAAGCTGAGGTTACGTGCCAAGTTACCACTGCTCCGCACACGCGGCCTGCGCTGAAGTTGAACCCTTCTGAGGGTGTTGCCCTTTTCAATGTCCTCGACATATTTAACAAAATCCAGGTCCAAATGAAATCCGTAAGGGGTTTCGACAGAATATGAAGGTTGCCTTCTGTTCTCTTTTGGAGCGACGCCGTTGACTGAGAAAACAAGCGAACAGCAATTATAAGCAAACTTTGGCTTCTCGACGTACATGGAGTTTAGTCTAGACCACTGCTTCCCAAAGCTTTGGCTTCAGCCCCCTAGTGGGTTGTAAAGGTACCGCTGTTGGGCTGGTGAATTAACTGCCATGAAATAATTATGATTACTTTTTTAAATGTAAATATTTATTTAGAGCTCATAAAACAAAGCCATGATTTAAATTTTGTTATTCTTTATTTAATTGCATTTCATGTTCTGATCAGAGTCGTGATTAAAGGTTTGGGTTCAGGGCTGTTATTTTCAGGTTCAATGGCTGGTCTAGACAGATAAACTCAGTGATTTAGGGTCATTACCTTTCTGGTTATCCATTCTTTGTGTGTTTTTTTCAGCTTGGTGAAATTTTCATACCTTGCTTAGCCTGAGAATAAAAGAAAAATAAATATAGAGTTATTTTAAAATGAGAAATGTGGATGATTGTAACATGAGAAGCTTTTCGCTCATAAAAATGAGCTTCACACTGATGTGCAGTTATTTAAAGTCTCTCCTCAGTCTCAGTCTGAGCGTTCCAAAACCTCTTTGCAAATTCAGCAGCTGATTTTCTTGCAAAACATTTGTTCTCATTTGTTCAGATTTTTTTTAACTAAATACCACAAAACAACACTGTGATTAAAGTCTGGAATTAATTTTGTTTTCATGTGAAGGACAGCAGATGAACTGGACCAAGCTCTTCTTCATGGAGGTTTCCATTGTAATTCAATTTCTTCTTCTTTTATCTCAGTAGGGAAAAAAATTCAGCAAATGTAAAATGTCACAGTCGTACACAATCTAATAAGTGCATGCGTGCCACGATTACAAATGGACTCAACATCCTACAGAACATTTTGTAAAAGATTATCGAAGTCTTCCAGTCCTGCAGCACCACCTCAGATCTCTCTCTGTCTCTCTCCTCGTTCCTTTTCCTGCTCCTGACCACGTCGCACCACAAAAGGAGCCACGTCACAAACAATGTCAGCTATGTCGTAAACACACAAACAGCCCAAACCCAAACCACACTCGGACAAACTCCACAACGCCCGCTCTGTCCCGAACAGAGCCCGTCTCATCAGGAACCTCTTCCTCATACCATGAGCTGTGTAGCTGTGATCAGGGAGAAGGTCAGACACGGGGCGGGGAACAGGAGCTGATCAGGGGGTGGCGGTCCTTCAGCCTTGAGTTTACACTGAGCTGAATCGAAAAAAGGAAGAAACGACCTTTATTTTCTCAGGAAGCAAAACTTAAAACAAAATGTCTCCTGCATCCTGAAGTTCAGAGTCGTCCTTCACAGAGGTGTTTATGTGCGCATGTGTGCTCTGATCAAATCTCCACCGACACACATACACACCCTATTGTTACAGGATGATGGAAATCATAGCAGCAGTCACGTGACGGGAAAAAAACGTCAGTTGAAAAGTATCTGTGAATAAACTGGAAATAAAAGCATGAATTAAGGTCTCGCTACTGTTACGTATTTAAAGGTCCTGTACCAACCTGTAACAAGTTAATGCAGGTCTTAGAGTTTCCCCAAAGTGTGTGTGTGGGTGTGTGTGTGTGTGTGTGTGTGTGTTATTGCCCTTGATAGTGCATTGTTCCTAACCTCGATCTCCCCGTTTCACTCCTCCTCTGAACGCACCGTTTCAGTGTCTGTGAGAGCCACCAGTGCTGAGCATCTAATATGACATCACATTAGGGAGGAAAATCGAATCAGCTTAAACGCTGGCAAATACAAACATCAAAAGAGGATAAAAAGCTGGGAATGTTATATTTTTCATGTTTTTTTACATGAACGGTTTTCCCTTCCCTCAGTCAAACTGATCATTTCTTCCTACTGTATAAGCACATTTTTGTACACACACACACACACACACACACACTCCCCTCTTTCCTACTTTACCCCCCCTAAAATAAAGCCCTGCACTTATTTAAATACATTTTTCTCCATTTGCATTCCTTCATTCCTCGTCAGACCACAAATTGGTTTTGAATCTGTGACAAATCACAATCTCCTAAAGGCTTGAGACGTAAAAGCGTAAACAGCGCGGTGTGGGAGGAAGCGGAGGTTTTTCCAGCAGGGTTTCAGGGCTCAGGATAGAGAGGGGGGTGGGGGGGGGGGGGGGTGGATGAGACACGGTATAGAAACTCAGTTGGAGTAAACAGAACTCGAGCCCGGTTCTGCTGTCGGTTCCAAACCCGGGAGTTCAGCTCAATTTGCCTGCAGTGACTCAGAGACGTCTAACCGCGCGTGTTTATGGTGTAGAACTCCTGCCCACAGATTAGACCTTAAGATTTTAGACTCGTCTTTTTCCAGCCCATAGATTAAAACCTGGCTCTGGTTTATTCTCACACAATGGAGTGCGACTGTAACGGCCGCTCCACTCTTCCTGTTACGGCCCCCTCGGCGGCGCGGTTTCCTCGGCACACAACCTCATTCCTTCTCGTCTATTTGGAGTTTGGGGTTGAGGACAGAGGCCAAAACCCGCATGTGTCCCTCTCTGACCCTTGGAGGGTGTGGAATGTCCTACTGTCTTTTACAATCAGGACTGTGTCATAAGGACCTTTCCTTTTTTATCCCCTCTGTCTGTCTCTCTCGCTCTCTCTCACACACTCACATCTGTTTTTCAGATCTGTTTCTTTTCTTTACCAACTTTTATTTTTTTTCTGTCTTACTCCATTTCCTTTTTTTCCACTCTGTTGACAGAGCTTGGACCGTGCAGATCACCGTGGCTCACCGCCAAGCACAATAAGGGCATTTGCAGAGCGGTTACGTGAGACCTTGTGTGGGTTAAAACCGTCCCAAACTTCTACACGTCTGCACGCTGAGATGACATTACACCCTGCTCATGTCCCGTGCAGCTCTGGAGTCCATCTTCCCATCGTCCTCACTCAACAATTGCTTCTTCTCATTATCATGATAAATTTTTTGTGTGCAAGAAAAATCCCTTCAGATGAAGGAACAACCCATTTTACATGGAATATATATAACTTTTTTTAAATAAGTTTCAAGACTTTGTAAATCATTACCTGTCCTGCTCCAGGTTTGGCATGAGCGTCCCCTCCTACTGTCCCCGTCTAGCTCCAGTTTGGCATTTCCTTTCCCCAGACGCCATCACGGACGCAGAACAATCCGAGTCGGTGGGATGAAAAACCCCTGGATGTGAAATTCTTTGAAAACATAAAGCAGTATTATTGTGTTGAGATCTGAGAGCGGGGGACGGACATCGGTGCTCACGCCTCCCCGTGTACGCCGGGTCCAGTGAGAGCAGACGGGAGTGGTGAAAACATAACCAGAGGGCCAATAGGAGTGTGTGTGTGTGTGTGTGTGTGTGTGTGTGTGTGTGTGCATCGTAGTGCTAAAGAGACATTTATGAAAACAAGAGCCATGTGTCAGAGGACTTATAGAAGGAACTCACACACACACACACACACACACAGTCAGAGTGTAACTTAATACACCACAGATGGCCTCAACATCCACTTTAATCAGAAAATACCATGGGGCTTTAGAGGGAGGGCACGCGAGCCTGTTAAACCCTCTCAGCACATTGCCCTGATGCCGACCGCATCACACCTTCCTGTCTGTTTTCTTTTCCGCTAATTGCTGTGAAACTCGCTCGGTAATATCTGTACTCCACTGTCTCGTGTCTCCCAGACGCCTCAGACATCCCCATCTCAGAAATCCTGCAGAGGAACGCTTGTTTTGGGTGATCTTCTCTTTTCAACTTGCGGGGGCACCTGATGTACAGTTATTTAACTTCCCACATGCAGTGTGTATAACATCATATGTACAGTGGGCTAAAAAAGTATTTATTCAGCCACCAGTTGCGCCAGTTCTCCCACTTAAAAAGATGAAAGAGGCCTGTAATTTTCATCATAGGTATACCTCAACTATGAGAGACAAAATAAGAAAAAAAAATCCATGAAATCACTGTACTGTAGGATTTTTTAAAAATAATTTATTTGCTAATTATGGTGAGAAATAAGTATTTGTTCACCTACAAACAATCAAGATTTCTGTCTCTCACAGACCTGTAACTTCTTTAAGAGGCTCCTCTGTCCTCCACTCAATACCTGTATTATTGGCAGTCAGTATAAAAGACACCTGTCCACTACCTCATACAGTCACACTCCAAACTCCACTATGGCCGAGACCAAAGAGCCGTCAAAGGACACCAGAAACTAAACTGTAGACCTGCACCAGGCTGGGGAGACTGAATCTGCAGCTTGGTGATCAACTGTGGGAGCAATTATCAGAAAATGGAAGACATACAAGACCACTGATAATCTCCCTCCATCTGGGGCTCCACGCAAGATCTCACCCCGTGGGGTCAAAAAGATCACAAGAACTGTGAGCAAAAATCTCAGAACCACATGGAGAGACCTAGTGAATGACCTGCAGAGAGCTGGGACCAAAGTAACAAACCATCAGTAACACACTGCGCCGCCAGGGACTCAAATCCTGCAGTGCCAGACGTGTCCCCCTGCTTAAGGGTGCTGACAAATTATAAAGACTTCTAAATTTACTGTGGGATTATCGTGGGATTATCAGTATCATGAACGTTACTCTCAGGTAAAAGTAAGAAATAAGTGCTTTTAAAAATAAATGTAACTTTACACAACTAACTTTTAGATGGTTGTTGTTGAACAGCTTTTATCACTCACTCTCACTCACTCACTCACTCACTCACTCACTCTCACTCCCTCACTCTCACTCACTCTCACTCACTCACTCACTCACTCTCACTCACTCACTCACTCACTCACTCACTCTCACTCACTCACACTCACTCACTCACTCTCACTCACTCACTCACTCACTCTCACTCACTCACTCTCACTCACTCACTCTCACTCACTCACACTCACTTACTCACTCTCACTCACTCACTCACTCACTCTCACTCACTCACTCTCACTCACTCACACTCACTCACTCACTCTCACTCACTCTCACTCACTCACTCTCACTCACTCTCACTCACTCACTCTCACTCACTCACTCACTCTCACTCACTCACTCACTCACTCTCACTCACTCACTCTCACTCACTCACTCACTCTCACTCACTCACTCTCACTCACTCACTTACTCTCACTCACTCTCACTCACTCACTCACTCACACTCACTTACTTACACTCACTCACTCTCACTCACTCACTCACTCACTCTCACTCACTCACCCTCACTTACTGGGTCGAACTCACACTTACTTACTCACTTACACTCATTCACTCACACCCACTCACTCACTCACTCACTCTCACTCACTTACTCTCACTCACTCACACTCACTCACTCACTCACTCTCACTCACTCACTCACTCTCACTCACTCACTCTCACTCACTCACTCACTCTCACTCACTCACTCACTCTCACTCACTCACTCACTTACTCACCCTCACTTACTGGGTCGAACTCACACTTACTTACTCACTTACACTCATTCACTCACACCCACTCACTTACTCACTCACACTCCCTCACTCCCTCACTCACATTTCTTTAGTTAGAGATGTCAGACTACATGACTGACTGAACAATTGATTTAAATGTTGTGATTTTTTTTGGCAGCTCCAGAGTGTTTTTTTTTAATAGACTCACATATAATCTGGAACAAAATCATTCCAATCTCTGATTATGAAGTTCTCCAGTCTGTACACAGAGCACACACAGTCCACCGATGCCCCAGTGTAAATAAAGACACATGTTGTTTGATTACCAAACGAGGTTCGAGGTTATGTTTGCAGTCTCCCTCTGATATGGGTTAACATTTAACTCCTAGGCTTTCTGTGTCTATCCATGACTCTGAACCTTATCTCCATCCAAAATAAACTCTCTATAGACTTTATATTAGACCAGAGACTCTAAAGAGCAGGTTTGGGACAAACGAATAAAAACAAAAAAAAAGCCTAATGATCCTCTTTAACTTACTGTATGTGTCTCTCATTAAAAAAAAAAAAGTCAAATCATGGTTTTCTCACTGAAATAAAACAAATGATTTAATGAGAGATTTAACACATATCCAGGCGTTAGTTACAGGTTTCAGTCCAGACATTTTGAAACACAAAATGGAGTAATGTCCTGGTTCTGTTTTTGTGGAGGAGTCGTCGCTGGCTAGCGGAGGTTTGTGCTGTTGGAGTGACCACAGGACATTAGCGAACACGCTAACCCTCAATTTTCGTGAAGGCGCAGTGCCACTGAAGCCGTGGCAGGAAGAAAATCAAATGACATGTTGCATCATCTCGTGGAAAAAATATCATGGAAAAGTCTGCCGAGTCGTTTCTGAACTGTTTACTCATGACTTTGGATCTGAAGGTCTTTTAGTGCGAGGTATAAGGTTTTCCTGAGGACAATCATTAATTAACCTCAGATAAAATCTGTTCTAGCTCTCCTACAGATGCTTTAAATATGGTTTAATAACCAGAACAGACCCTTCTATCTCATTATACAGTCTAACGTCCAGCAGGACCAGGGATCACGTGTCCTACAGCAAGACGTCCAGGTGAACCACCCAGAGACTTTGGAGGACAGAGGGCACTGCATTTGTTTTAAAAACTAAAAATCATCACTTGGAAATGGCTTGGAAACTCCCAATATAAAAGAGGCGTGTAAAACTAATTTTAGACAAAATAGTAGATATTAATAGAGTATCTAATTATTTATAGGATTTCTGCAAATACAATCAGCGCTAGGATTTGTGAAGATACATCTCTGTACTAACACAAGTGACTGATGGTAAACAAGAATAAACTAAAGTTGTTAACTGTTAAAAGGTCAAATTAACACAAGGTCTTATTTAACATAAAATATCGAAAAACTGAATTTTTTTCCAGATACTTTGTAGGTTCCTGACTAGTTTAACTTCTGCAAAGTCGAATGAGTTTATTCTGTTTAATGATCAACTCATCTAAAACAGGACGAATATAAAGGGACTTTGGGCTTCTTTGGACACAGAGGGTGGAAAGATCTCCAACAACAATGAAGCTCGCTCATCTGAGTCTGGCGAAACACGTGACCATGAAGCTGGCCCTGCTGCTGTTATTGATGTTATCAACCAGCGCTTTCCCAACAGCAGAGGACACGGAGGAGCCAAACCTCACCCCATCAGAGAGTCGCTCAGCTTTCGCCGGCCCAGATGAAGTACAGCTTATCGCTAATGGCCTCCTGCAGCTAGGTAAAAACCTGAGGGACTTTGTGCAAAAGACAAAGGGCCAGATCAGCAACATCTTGCAAAAGCTCAACATTTTTGATAAGTCCTTCAATCAGCTTTCTTTGCTGGCAAGCGAGATCAAAGAGGAAGAAGAGGAACTGAAGAAGACCACTGTGGTGCTCAAAGCCAATAACGAGGAGATCAAGAGCCTGTCTCTGGAGATAAACTCCAAAGTAGAGGACATCATGAAGGAAAGGATGCAGCTCTGGAACCAGGTTGGAGGGCTTGAGGAGAAACTCGGTGGACTTTCTCAAGGTCTTCTCTCAGCAGATCAGATCGCAGAAATTTCAGCACTCAAAGTAAGAATATTTGGGCATATATTGTATACAGTATGTCCTGTTAAAATAAGCAGTTTGTACTTTGACAATAATTACACCAGACAGAATGGTGCACACCTCCTGCACACTGACAAGTACAACACCAAGCTAATGCCTAGCACTGTGGCTGCTTCACATTTGCATCATGGAAGAAGGTTCAGGACTGGAGATTCAAAGCTTGATTCTAGGCTCGAATGTGGTACAGTAGAAAATGTTGACTTTATAACTAACTGTGAAGATTCTAAGTCATCCAGGTGAACTTACAGTATTTGGAAGTTGAGTCATGTCCAAGTCCAGTTGACGTGACTTAACTTCCAGATACTTTATAACTGGAAAATTGTTTGTTTTGAACTGATAATGCAACAGTAATGTGTGGTCAAGAGTCCAAGAGAGTACACCCTAGGGAGAGGACCTTTACACTATCACCTGTCAATCACAGCAACAGTGGCCAAATGTGTCCGTCTGTGCCATAAGGTATGTGGAAGAGGGCGGATAGCACTTTCCACTGAGATCGTTAAACTGCTCTGTGATACAACTTGAGCAACTGTGGTGGTTTCATGTGACTCAGAGAACAAGGCACATTCTAGCCTTCACTTTCCCCAGTTTTAGTAACTGCTCTGTCACATGAAAGAGAAGTGTGGGAAAAGTGTGAGAGAAAATGTAAATGTGAGAAAAAAATGTGAATAAAAAAAATAATAATAAAGCTAAAAATAAACCTCTGACACCAGCTATAGGGTGTAGAAACACATTCAGGGACAACCAGGTGGAAATAAAGTGATATCACAAAAAAATAAATCAGTTATGTGAAATGATATCAATACAGGAAGTGATCCAAACCCAAGAAAGGAGCATCTCAGACTTGCTGAAGGTGGTGAAAGAGCAAAGCGAGCACTTGAACAACCAAAAAAACAAGATTAAAAGTCTGGAGAATAAGGTAGTGTTGTTTGTCCAACTAGACCACTTGTACAGTGAGTGAAGCTTTTATAATAAATACAACACGACTTTGTCGATTGCCCTCTAGCTCAGCTCAGCAGGAGTTCAGGAGACTTTGTCTAAGTTCAGCTGGGATGCAGAAGCCTACAGCGTGTCAGAATATTTGTCCAACTTTTCCATCGATGGGAGCTTTTCAAGTGGTAAGAATTCCAGTAACTTTTGAATGTATCAGCAATTTCTTTGTACTAAATGTGTGAGCGATTTGTTCTGGAGATTTCCCCAGAGACTGTGGTGAGGTCTTCAACGGTGGAGAGAAAACCAGTGGCCTGTATCCCATTAAGCCAAACGGATCCCAACCATTTCTTGCGCTCTGCGAATTCACAGAAGGTAGGAATACCCACAAGACACACAGCCTGTTGGAACGCCTGAAATATTTGTAAGTGGAATTGGTGTAGAATGATGTCCTGATAACATGAGCTCTGTTCCCTCGCAGAGGGAGTGTTTACAATCATACAGCGCAGACAAGATGGCTTGGTCGATTTTAACCAGTCCTGGCAGAGTTATGAGAATGGATTCGGAGACTTCAGGAGTGAGTTATATATTTGGAATGTTGGTGCTTCTCGAAACTAAAAATACACCAATGAGAGTTGAACTCATTGCATTGACTGGAAAGCACTAGAAGGGTCATTTCTTAAAATTTGCCTTGATCAACATGAGTTTATGACAACGTTTAATACAGACACTGCTCACAGAAAAAGTACACGAGTTCCTGGAGAAAAATTCTGCTTTTTTTAACTATTCTTTAAGGCATGTGCCCTTTAGTAACAGAAGTATACCTTTATTACTTCTTTTTTTTTTATTATTATTATTATTATTTTGGAGGTTTGGTATCAAAGGATCTAGGATTGAGTCTTTCCATGGCTGGGTTGCCACACTCCATACTACCCAGTCACAGCATGCAGTGCTGCTCCCAAGCCTGATTAGAGAATAGGATGGTTATGGCAGGTAGGGTATCTGGCTTGAAAAAATCTTTTGTGGTGACCCCTTGATGGGACGCAGCTGAATGTAAGCTTAAGCAAACCTGGTGCTAATTAATTGGTCCATCCGTCAATTTACTAACCTCTGTTGTCCAACTAGGGACTGTGGAGGCCAATGAAGACTAAATTTGTTAGTTAGTGCTGTATTTTCAAGGGGACTTTGCTATTGATCACCATTTTCCTGTATATAAATCTTATATTCTATGATTTGGTGTGCCAAGTCCAAGAATGCACCATTAGTATATATATAATGTAACACATACTTACTGCAGAGACTCAGACTTGGCTAGTCATGAAGGTATAAGCTCAGATGTGTAATTGTAGTCTAGTGGTTAAGGCATTGGCCTGCTACTTGGAAGGTCATGGGTTCCAATACCACCATCAATTATCACCTTGAACAAGGGCCTTAATCCCCAACTGCTCAGACGTATAACGATTTTAAAAGTTGCTCTGTATAAGGGCATTGGCCAAATGCCATAAATGAGATGGTGTTAATGCTGGAAAAGCTGATCCTTTACAGAAACTAAGGCAAGAGAGACTACAGGACTCAATCAACGCTACTGTACGTCGCTCTCCTAAGGTAGCACCACTATCAGAAGATATTTGACAGACACACTATGCCAGTGGCAGTACCAGTGACATCATGGTGATTAAAGCTTGTTCACTGTACTCTGCAGGTGAGTTCTGGCTTGGTCTGAGGAAGATCTTCTCCATCACCCAGCAGGGCAGTGCTCTCCTGCGCGTTCAGACGGAGGGCTGGAAACAGGAAATTCATATGACGGAGTTCCAGTACGTGCTGGAGGGCCCTGACTCCAACTACACCATCCACCTCAGAACAGGAGATCTGCCCTCGGATACGGACGTCCCGACAGGACTGAGGTTCTCCACAGGAGACCACAATGATGGAAACATACTGAAAGACCCAAAGTGTGCTCATGATTATACAGGTACAGAAACATTCATACATTATGTGCAGTGATAAACAGTATCACTTCAAATTGCATGGCTGTTAATGAGTTATGGAGATATTCAAAACATTACAAAAATAATGGCACCATATAAAAACATAGTGTATAGTCCTGGGAGCCAACGCACGTGCAAAAGCCAGACTGGATGATTGAGCACATGCCAGACTTTTTACTGTTTATTTGTCATTTTGCCAATTGGTGTTTAAGAATTTACTTGTCTAAGTAAAATTTGTAAATCTGTAAATCTTTACTAAACGATTCATAAATTAAGCTCATTCGGTGAGCTTCATGGACCAAACTGTACTTTACAATCTTCCAACAAGTTTCTTCATCATCATAAGTGAGCTGTAGCATCGTAGAACTTAGAAACATGGCATTTTTCAATTTTATGTGTGGTTCTGTTTAAGGAGGCTGGTGGTTCAGCGCTTGTGGAGATGTCAACCTGAATGGAAAATGCATCGAGAGCCAGCCTCGCAGGAAAGCCATCCAAGGGAAGCCCGATAAAGGACACTTCAAATCCACACGGATATCCATTCGTCACCATCGGGAAGCGTAGAACCCGAAAGAAATGGAGTAGCAACATGCAAATATGTGTTCAGACGTTTTAACCACATGAAAGCTGACTCCACGGTGCATCAGGATTGAGCAACGTGTTGTCTGTTACACAACAAAGGTCCAACATCTGATTTGTTTCTGATGAAACACAACACAGGTCATGTGTTCTTTTAATCCTTAACGGCTCTGCATTTAATTGGACGTACCAAACACACACACACACACACACACACACATACACTAGTGTGATTAGTCACCATTATTTCTTTTGTTATCCTAATTAGCTTTTTCCAGAGGGAAAAATCCTGACTCTAACCTTTCTCTAACGATAAAACACAGATTTTGCTGATTAAGGTGAATTTTGTTTAGTCTTTCGCTGTCGAGTTAAGTTAAGCTGCATCATTTTGGACGTTTTGATTATGTTATTTTGCTGCACATGTGGTTTGCATGGCATGTTTTACATTTCATGAATCAGAAGATTTCCATATGTATAAAAGTCAATGATGTAAAACAGACAGAGCCCGTGAGAATAGAAATGCATTAACGTGTGTCAGAGCAGGATGGCACATCACGTGTGTATGTTCAGTTAATCACATGACGCTGAAGAATCCAAACTTCATCTGCATCTGTATGTCGTTTATGTCCTTTACTTTACTGAGAAACCACAGAAATTTGGAAGTTACTTACAAGCCCTCGGCAGGGCACTCATATCGGTATAATTATTAATACATTATCCTAAATGTTTTGTTTTTGCAGCATCAGACTAATAATAAAGTTCTTGAAAGGGTTTTGTGTAGTTTTTGAGTATTTGTTTAACTGCAGCAAAAAAGGTACTCGTTACTCAAATGCTTTAGAGCATGCTGGTGTTAGTTATGCTAGTGTTAGTTAGTTATGCTAGTGTTAGTTATATCTGTGAGCTCTGCTTCGATTGGGAATATAATGCTCCTGCTACCACCTAGTGTTACTGGAGGATAGAAGGCCAAGTGTCTACATAGGAAATCCTGCTCTCTCTCACTGAAACCAAATTACATAATAAATCTATAAAAACCAAAACATTGCATGAAACACCTTTTCACAAAACAGACATGACAAAATCTCTATAAATAAAAGAAAGGTTTTGTCTGTACATTGGGTCAGAACTCGCTCTTTAAATCATATATTTACATTTCATACACTGGAGGACCAGAAAAATGTTTTGTCTGTCTGTCTGTCTGTCTGTCTGTCCAGACACCAAAATCCTCACGAAACACAAACTAAAGCGCGACACAATGGACAACGAAAGAAGGACAACTTAGTGTAAACAAGGCGTAAGATACTCAACCTTACAGAATGGGATTTCTTTGTATTAATAAGTTAGACAGAGAGTTCTGCTGTACAGAGAGACACACAGACATGTACGTGGGCTTCAACCCCAAATAATAATAATAATAATAATAATAATAATAATATCACTGATTACATTAAAGATGAAAAACTGTTTCTACAAACTCGTTTCCCATCAACGATGCGTACTAACACTAGTATCAAGTCAAATCAATCAGGAAATGATGGTAAGGAAAGTCTGCGTGTTCTGTGTTATGTCAGTGTTCCGCACTGGGAATTCTCGGTTGAATGAATGTTCCACTGCGTTGTTGGATCAGTACATGAATTAGAATGCAGTAGTGGAGCAGAGGAACCACTAGCATGCAAAAGATCCAGGACCAGGGCCGGGACATCACGTGCTAGGACAAGGCTTTCGCGACTTTGCTGTGGTTAACCTTGAACTTGATCTTCAACCTTTTGAGGAAAAATGATTCTTGAATAAGTTCTTTGTATAGTTAAGGCTTTGGAGTCTTTCTGATGATCAGACCAGACAATCAGACAGAGGGCCAAAAGAAACCTGAAACACATTGTGGTTAAATAGCGGTTGGTGGAACCACACATGTTCCCTACACTGCATGTCATGGAGGAGAAAGTTCAGCGTGGAGGTTAAGTAGAGCAGCACTCTAACACTCTTTTCTTCTTTAATTATAGTATATTATAAAAGGGGGGCCACCTTGTGGTATTATTTGGCATTACTGTTTATCCACATTGCACACAAGAACGTATTCTCTATGAAACATACGAGAGCTGGAGCCAAACACAAAACCCTGGCATCGGCCAAATGATCCCTTTAAACACCCGTGTGGGTATCAGCCCAGAGTTTCACAATCGCCACCGCCCTATACTTGGGAGACAATGTTTTTGTTAAAGCAGTTTAATGAGAATAAAGAATAATACTTTTGAGTAATCTGAAACATACATGATCACAGGTTCTGTTACTCCTTCAAACACAAAATGACTCTTTTTACAGTTCTTTATACTCTTCAGGCTTTTTGGCTCCATCAAATCTTTTCTAACAAAGAAACACTTTGTTCTGCAGAGAGAGTTTATTTGTTACGTGCTGTGTACTCTGCAGTTCAATGCAGTTCTTCTCTTCACATGGTCCAGGAATTTGGGGTCAAAGCCAGTGACATGGCTTTCTCCAGGAGCACACAGGGTTGAAGGTCAAAGGGAACAACTGTGGCAGTGTGGTCGTTCCTCTGACCAGCAAACCCTCAGCCCTAGCAGTGTAGCCACCACTGATCTTACATGGAACCTTTAAAGAACCTTAAGGACTCGAAATCTTAAAAAACAAAACAAAACAGGAAATACTAATCAACAGCTTATCTTGTAGGGTGCCAAAATTTCATTAGCAAGTGGGTTTAGCTCAGCGATCCGTTGAGGAACGTGTGCTCTGACGGGGCATCTTCCTTGTGTTGTGAGTGTGAAGTGTGACAGTGATGCCCCTGCACATGTGCGAGGAGGAACTCGTCTTCTGTTACTCTCTTCCACTGCCAGTTTATTTTTAGCCTCCTAACGTCCCACACTGCTCCTGGAACGCCCTGAGGCTCTTCCCGGCACTCCGCTCTCCTCGCTCCTCATTCTCGGCGCCGTGACTGAGCAGTGCGCACCAACACTGACCCGACACTGTGGTTCTCTCTGAGAGATGGAGGACAGTCCTCTACAGGTGCTGCATGTGGAAACCGCTCCGTATCCTGACCAGCGGCCCGGTACCAGCGGCCTCAGGAAGAACGTCCGTGTTTTCCAGTACAAAGCGAACTACCTGCAGAACTTCATCCAGAGTATCTTCTCCTCCATCGACCTGCGGGACCGTCAAGGCTCCACCATGGTGGTGGGAGGAGACGGGCGTTACTTCAACACCGCTGCCATCCAGGTCATCGTACAGATGGCGGCGGCCAACGGGGTCAGTCGCTAGCTTTTAATAACCTTCTTATGATCAGCAGTAATCAGCGGCAGGTCTTAGTTTTCCTTTGTTTGTTTTCACTTCTTATCTCTCTCTTGTATCCTGTTAAGCCTGGTTGTTTTCAAATTCTGGAATATATTTAGAGAAATAACAGAATTAACCCCTACAACAATGCAGCGTGTAATCGCAGATGATTAGCGGGAGTCAGGTGCAAGCGAGCTGCAAAACGATCCTCTTCACCAGAGCCGAGCACGCGGACCTGCTTTTATTGTTGTCTCCGGTCCAACACGGATATTTGTTCTCCACACCTCGGCTTTGGTACCGATATTTATAGATGGAGGAGATTGTAAATAAACGTATAATTTAGCAGGTCAGATTCCAGCGCAGGTGGAGAAACATGAGCGTAACGGCTGTAGTGTTAAAAATCCCTCAGAGCTGTCTCAATGAAACGGGGTCTATCTTCTGATTCACGGCAAAGGTCATGGGTTTAAATATGATTTCCATCTGTGACATTAATAAACTTATAATATAACTAGAGATAAAAAAAAAGTGACGACCTTTAAAAAGTTCAGTATTTTCTTTATACATGTTTCAGTGACTATTAGCTCACCGAGTGTCACAACAAATACAGTAGCTGCTTATTATCTTTACTTATGAACTCTAGGTTTGTTTACAATAAAATAAAATCTCACATTGTTTATGGACAAATAAGTTTAAAAACTCAATTAATATAAACTCATTATTTTTGCAACACATTCTCAATTTCCGGTTTATCTTTACAAATTTTTGCACAAAATGTCTTCACACGATCTCCTTAGACAGTTACACACCGGTTCATTTCTGGACATGTCTACACTTCTGTAGATTCGGTTTATGTCATAATGTATAATTGTCTTTTCCCGTAAGCACTCGTGTATGTTTTAGCTTCACTACACTTTACTGCCTGCTCCCGTGTTATTCAATGCTGCTGCTGAACTGCAGTTTCCCTCGGGATTAATAAAGATTTACGAGTCCAAAATTATCCGCACTCTGGCTGTGGAATTTATTTGAATTACATTTTAGAAAAGACAAATACATCATTTTTTGACATAATCTCTTCGAAACACATCTGATGATTGACAAGCGCTCGTATTCCCTCATTAGAAATGTTCTAGGCCGAGTTCTGAGCCACGAATGCACCGCTGTCTTCACTTCTTCATCAGAAGTGAGTCTTCGTCCTCGTAGTTCTGCTTAGGTGAAAGTCTGGTGGAGTGAGATCAGGACTATAGTGAGGATGCTTTAATAAAAATATAATAATAATCAATCGATTACTTGTCACATGGACCTTACAGCACAGAGAAATGCTATTTTTTCACATTTCCCAGTTAGGAAGCTGGGGTCAGAGCGCAGGGTCACCCAGGATACAGCGCCCCCTGGAGCAGATACGGTTAAGGGCCTTGATCTAGGGATCAACAATGGCAACTTGACAGTGCTGGGACTCAAACTGCCAACCTTCCGATCAGTACCCTAGTAAGCTCTTCAATAAGTGTCTCACTGTAACGAGTTGATTGTTGAACCTTTTTCCTGGTGGTGTTCCAATACCTCTGGCCCTTGAGAATGCCAGGAAACTGTAAGCGTTGATAAATTTTTCAGCTGATGGTCGACTTTTTAACTTTTTCTGGGTTGCTGATGTTGGTGATTTTCTCGGTTGGTGAGGATGTTTCTGTTCCACACTCTGCCGTTTACTCTCAGGCTCGTAGTGATGAATCCGTGTCTCATCACCAGTAATGATTCTCTTTAAGACACTTTCACCTTCATTAGAGTATTGATGTTAGTATGATTGTTTGTGTGCAGATATTCAAAGGCTTGTGAGTTGTTTTGGCACCTCGTTCATCCTCAGAGCACAAAAACACCAATCACTGCATGCAGCTCTTTATTCGTGCAAATCACAAGTGGGGCGTCCCTGTTTGCCCGCACTGCAGTTACACATGAACTGATGGAAGACGTTCACACACACCTGCACAGCAGTGACTGGGGAGACTGGAGCCTTGAACAGTGCAGCCAAGTGGAGTTTTAATGTCACTCAAGTTTCATATTTCATTCACTTTTATATTTTATCTTATATTCTAAAAAAAATTCCCAAATTAGATACAAATTATTTAGATGTTACAGTGTTTTTAACCTCTGAAATCATCTGCATCATTACGTCAACATTGCTACATTTTGTTTGACAACAACACTGCTGTCACTTCCTGTCTCAGGTGGGCCGCCTGGTGATCGGTCAGAACGGCATCATGTCCACGCCGGCCGCGTCGTGCATCATCAGGAAGTTCAAAGCCATTGGTGGGTTCGTGCTCACCGCCAGCCACAACCCTGGAGGACCAGACGGAGAGTTTGGCATCAAGTTCAACATTGCTAATGGAGGTGAAGCGATACAGGAGTATTAAATGTTAAACAAGTATTGAATGTTAATCTAGTTACATATAATGAAATAGTTTTGTTCATTTTGATCTGGTTCGAAGGTCCGGCCCCAAGCCCTGTGACTGATAAGATCTTCCAGATAAGCAGGGGTATAGAAGAGTACGCCATCTGCCCTGACCTCACGGTGGACCTCACAACACTCGGCAGGCAGAGTTTCGACCTGGAGAATAAATTCAAACCGTTTACAGGTAGATAAAGGCTTTTCTAGTGTCTTTGGTACACTATATGAACAAAAGTTTGTGCCCCCTTGATCAGCACACCTGTATGAGGTTCCTACCCAAACGGTGACACCTCTCCGATGACGCCTCTGTGAGCCAGCTCCATGAAGACACGGCGTGTTACAGTTAGAAGTTGTGTTGCCGTGGAAAAACTCGGGTGAGAACCCTAGAGGAACACAACTCTACGATGGGAACGATGGGAATAAGTCTGGAATGGGACGTTCAACAAGCACACAGTACAGTATATGGGTGTGATGGCCTGGGGGTGCGCTTACTTTTGGTTATACTGTATATAGGTACAGTACTGTAAGATATCATTTAGAGAGGGCATCTCCACAAACCTCCACTGCTCACCATTCTCAGGTGGATCAACATCTTAACATCTATCAAGTGATTTGTTTATGTCAACCTCTTGAACATTTCCATAAATAAGTTCTAGATGTTACTTTAATAACAGATGAGTTTTATAAGTAAAGTTTAATTTTCTGCCTGATGTGCAGTTGAGATCGTGGACCCGGTGGAATCCTACGCCAACATGCTGAGGAACATCTTTGACTTTGCGGCGCTGAAGGAGCTTCTCTCAGGACAGAACCACATACGCATCCGGTTAGACGCCATGCACGGAGGTACAGTAGGAACTCCACTCTACTCCACCTCTCTTCTTTTAACCGTTATACACATTAACTAAGGATTATTTAGTGCACAAATTAGCACTGCAAACCTTCAAGCTATGAGACATACAATATCCAACAAAAGTAAGTACACCCTCACATTTCAGCAACCACTTTATTATATGTTCTGCAGGGACGATACTATAGAAATGAAACTTGGATCTACTTTAGAGTCGTCAATGTGCAGTTTGTGTAGTTACTTAGTGAGAATGGGGGTACATACAGTTCTACATACTAATTGTTGCGGCAGAAGCAACTTTGTTGAAGCCTGGGTCAGCTATAGTTTCCAGCCTTCTGTTCCCTGATTAAGAGGAGACGTCTGACATAACACTGAGACTAAAGCAGGATTTCCCTTCACACAGGAAGCCCTGGAGCGTTTACTGCACTTTCGAAATGACATTTTAGAAAGCCAAGGCAGTGCATTCTCTGTCTGTAATCCAAAGTGAAAAGTTCAGAAATAGCGTTGCCTATAAAAGGGGGGGCGGGGGGGTGGGGTTATATGGGGGTTTATCTGGTCAGTCATTTCACAGCTGGAAAGAAAAAAGGCAACCAAACCAGATGTTATCTCTGCGTTTCTGTAACTGGCTCGGTTCAGATCTAATCACAGTTATAACAACATCTAGCTGGAGTTTGGCTTCACTGTATGTGGACCTGGCACCGAACCCTGAGGTGTTTGGTTTCGTTTCGCTTGGCAGTATCGGTGCCGCCTGGCCTCCTGACAGTCTGATATGCTAAATTTAAAATTTCAGGCTCCGTCCCTTATTGGTTATAATGTAAATGTCTCCATGTGATAATATGATAATACGGTCGGCCAAAATACAGAATTGGTGCTGATTTTATTTTTAAAAATTTGTTATACATATAATACAGAAAATGTGAGTGGCCAAAGAAGCTCCTTCCCAAGTTGCTCACTTCAGCTGTTTTGGAGAGATGATTGTATATGAGCCCCAAAATGCACATTATACAGCGTTATACTGTCTCACTTCAAACAATAATCATTAAAAATGCAAATTATTCACATTTCTTTGTGACGATTGACACCAAAATTTGTGTAAGCTTCTGGAAGCATATGACCTGTAAAGATTTGTGCTTAAAGTTTATTGGTAAAATCTTATTTAAAAAATATCTCTAGTATCTGTAACCCTGTCGAACTCATGTTGCAATATCTTAACAATTTTGCATTTTAGAAAAAAAGATTTTTTAACTGAAATTGTATTTAGCAAACATGTTTTTTTTTCTTATTATATAGGTTTTGGCCAAATGTCATTGTCTGCAATAATGTCTTTTCTCATATTTGTTTTAATTACATACAAATTCCTCACCTGAAGAGAATTACAGGATTAGACCACCCCCATTAGCAGGACAGATCAAAGCGGTTCAGTCTTTGATCTTTGGTCTGATTATGATTTAAATTCTTTAACATTCTTGTAAATGAAAAATGATTACAGCCTGTACAATACACGACTGCTGATCATTTAGCTCTGTAGGGTTAAACCTCAGTAGGTTCCCTACGTCTAATGTTAAAGTGCACATAAGTCATTTTTATAAAGCCATAAATCCCCATGTGTGAGTGTCTGATATTATAATCCATCACCTTCTGGACTCTTCATGTTCATCCTGAAGTGCTTGGCCCATATGTGAAAAAGATCCTGTGTGAGGAACTCGGTTCTCCTGCCAACTCGGCCATTAACTGCGTCCCTCAGGAGGACTTCGGTGGACGGATTCCCGATCCGAACCTGACCTGCGCTGCAGATCTGCTCGAGACCATGAGGAGCGGCCAGTTCGACTTCGGAGCCGCTTTCGACGGTGACGGTGTGGGTGTTTTTACTGAGTTACACCACTACACATGAACACATCATCCTCCAATGTGTATATACATATTTGAAAATCTGCCAGTCAAGATTATTACAGCAAAAAAAAAATTATAAAAGAAGTCATGTGACCACAAGAACATGGAAGGTGTCAGAGAGCTAGTCGATCTCAGCCACCTTCCTCAGCCCAGCTTACCCGGTGTCTCCTCCTCCTCTGCAGGACCGCAATATGATCTTGGGGAGGAACGGCTTCTTGGTGAACCCCTCGGATTCTGTTGCTGTAATTGCAGCGAACATCTTCTGCATCCCTTACTTCCAGCACATGGGCGTGAGAGGCTTCGCCAGGACAATGCCCACCAGCGGAGCACTCGACAAGTAAACTTTTCTTTTATATAATTTTGAGGTAAAGAAACAATAGGTGGTACGGTGGTGTAGTGGTTAGCACTGTTGCCGCGCACCTCCATGGTCTGAGTTCGATTCCCACCTCAGGTCTGTGTGTGTGTGGAATTTGCATGTTCTCCCAGTGCTTGGTGGGTTTCCTCTGGGTTCTCTGGTTTCCTCCCACAGTCTAAAGACATTCAGATTAGGCTAATTAGGTGTTCCGAAATTGCACAAGCGAATGTTATATACGCGTGTAAAATGGGAATAAACACAACGCTCAGCACTGGCCGCGCACGGTCCCTATTTGGACTACAGAGGTTCCTAAATGGATGAAAGAAACACTGGCCAATATACTTTTATAATGAAATCATTCATGCAATTGAATATGTTTGTATACCAAATGGTATATTTAATAATAAAAATTAGCTTGGTGTGCTTTATTTGCTATTATTGTTTTAATCCCAATAAGAGGACCAGGCTGTAGCACGTATGGTGTTTTGTCAGTGATATATATTTAGCTGCAACTTAACATCCTAGTATCAGGTTTAAGGTTTTATTCTAGTTTATTTATTCATCAACATCAAGCTTTTAAGGCTGAATTGTAACTATGTTGAGACCTAACACCCTTCTATCTAACGCACTGGACTGCCGAGGCCGGGCTCCTCACAGCTCATCCAGGACAGAGTAGTTGTGCTTATAATCTATAAAGTGTATTATTTTTGCCTAAAGAGAACAGAATTTCACTGAGCTGAATGTTTCGAAGTGCTAGAGTGACTTTGGATGGAACGCTGAGGACAGAAATATGACTCTATCACTGGTTGCGTTGCAGCGTGGCTAAAGCCACCAAGATCCAGCTGTATGAAACTCCGACTGGCTGGAAGTTCTTTGGGAAGCTGATGGACGCGGGTCGCCTCTCGCTGTGTGGAGAGGAGAGCTTCGGCACAGGTAGCTCACGGAGCGGACAACGCGAATGCTCCAATTATCCAAAGAATAATAACATGTTAATAATACCCAGTCGGGAGTGGTCTAGTTATCCCCCCTATGTTCAGTCCTTTATCCGGTTCTGTCCCACTGTTCAATACACGGCACCATTTTCAAAGATGTCACATGAATTCTGTTTGTCTGTTTACTTTAAATATATGAGTTTAACACGAATGCAAATACAGTCATCCTGGGACTAAAGGTGTATTTTGCTAATAAACAGATACATTTAAAATGCTTATATAAAAAGGATAATGATGGAATAAATTGTAATAAAATTGAGATAGGAGGAGTTTATACGATTAGCTACAGTGAGTTTGAGGACCCATGGACCAGCACAGGACCAGATCTCCATTTAAGTGTGTTAGAAGTATTTTAAGATCCAAGAACTTTATTAATCCCAGAGGGAAATTGCTTTGTCTTGGTTACTGTTGTTTTCTGAGAAGAAAGAAAAAGAGTTACAAATTAGACAAGTGAGAAAATAATAATAATAATAATAATAATAATAATAATAATAAAAACAGTTAATTCCGTATTGCACTAAAGGAGGGCACAATACATGAGCCATGTTTACATTTTACAGATATTGCACTTGGACGGTAAAAAAGCAAAAGGCATTGTATAAATAATACAGTTATGGCACGAGAGCACGGGTAACTGGCTGTGGGCACGAGTTCTGTATTGATGTAATATTGTATTAGTCCAGACGGTTACTACCCACATACTGCCCACATTACAGAGAAGAGTGGTAGCATTTATTGGTCACTGGGAGAAAACTCCTAGTAGTAATCAGTCTCTGGCTGAATTTGCCCCTCGGGTCCGAGATCACGCTGTTTAACACTACAGTACATAATAATGCTGTGTAATATCTCTGACCACTAGAGACTGGGGGGGTGAAGATTGATTGGGTGATGTATCATGAGTCATGTGCGGCAATTCATGACTGATCCGAATTTGAATTTTGGAGGATTTTTATTATTATTATCATTTTATTAACTTTTTTAAGCACAACTAATGACTTTCCTGAAGGGGGGGGAGTGGGGGGGGTCCCACAGCCTTAACATTGAGATCAACATCAGCTGTGACATCAGCTATATCTACGACATGGCAAGCACCACTCACATTTTCTTCAGGGAACGTACTCTCTAGTTATTATTTATTATTATTATTTAAAAATGTATGTTTGTTAATATGTTGCAGTTCTTCTATAATCCTGCAGGTGGTGCACTTTAAACTGTTTATACACTGACAGGCTGCACAACATCCCATGTGTTAAGAACAAAGTATGTTCGAAGTTTGTTTTGAATTGTAACAAAACTGGGGGAAAATGATATAAAACCTGGACAGTAAAAAAAATCCTGATGCTTGTATAAGAATCGCACTACAGATCAACATCACGTGAGGTTCGTTCGTCTTTTTTCAGGTGCTGATCATATCCGTGAGAAGGACGGGCTTTGGGCCGTACTCGCCTGGCTCTCCATCCTGGCTTTCAGGAAACAGAGTGTTGAGGAAGTCATGCTGGATCACTGGAAAACCTACGGCAGGAACTACTACACCAGGTCTTTCTTTTTATAGCAAGTGATCTATTAAACCAAAATGACTGCATGAATTTGCTGATGCAGACAATAAATTAGATTTCCGTCAGACCTAACTGCACACCAGAATTAGTTTTCTTACCTGCAAGCAGCAATGACGTCACCTTGTCTGAGAAGCCGCATCAGTGTTTGTTTACCTGCTGGGGTCTCAGGCGTGGTGTTCTCGTCCGTACCCTGTCGGTGCTGTAGGTACGACTACGAGGACGTGGAGATAGACACGGCAGTGGACCTGATGCTGGACCTCGAGGTCATCATCTCAGACAAGGCGTTCGTCGGACAGAAGTTCACGGTCGGGCAGAAAACCTATGAAGTGGAGAAAGCAGACAACTTCGAGTACACCGACCCTGTAGACGGAAGCTCCACGAGGAACCAGGTGACGCAAATCACGCATGTCTAACACACAACATCCATCTAACGCACCTCCTGGTCTATTTAAGAGCAAAAAAACATCTAACCTGGGATTTTAAAAAATCTTCCTTTCCACAGGGTCTGCGGATTATATTTAAAGGCGGCTCTCGCATTGTTTTTCGTCTCAGTGGAACCGCGTCGGGGGCCACGATACACCTCTACATCGACTGCTACGAGAAAGATGAAAAGGAGATTCTACAGGATCCACAGGTGATTCCAGCTACATCTCTCCTACACACACACACAAGTTTGGGTTTATTTATTACTTTCTAGAACAATAATTGGTTTTTTTAAACTGTGAAATAACACATATGGCATGAGGTCATTAGGAAACAACAACGACACTCAGGTGTTATTTTAAGGCGTGAAGATCGGCTGTTCTGGAAGACTTGTGTGTCGAGTGTGTTTGTTAAACCCATCAAGCTCTAGGATGAAACTGTCTCCCATGAAGACCTTCCCAGGAACACAAGACCCAAACTGAGCTCTGCTGCAGAGGAGAAGTTCATTTAGAGTCACCAGCCTCAGAAATCACCAATTAACAACCAGCACCTCAGATTAGAGCCGTTATGAAGCTTTACAGAGCAGAAGGAGCAGATATACATCTCAATATCAACTGTTCAGAGGAGATTATTGTGTAGAGAGAAATTGCCAAAACAATGTATACAAACTTCAGAAAAACTAAAACTTGGATAAATATTTTAATAGATTATTATATTATTATAGATTTATAATTATAGAATTTATAAGTTTTGTTTTAACATTTTTTTTCATACACAAGAAATCTTCTGATTCTAAAATCATCTGGACCCTATAATTAATAGAGGAAAATAAACAATTATGATTGATTGATTGATTGATTGATTGATTCATATTTTAAGTGTTTGATTTAAGAGTGAATTATTATCATTTTAAATATATCATCAATTCATAGGGATTTTTTTGCTCCAAACCTTCTAAAACTAATTATAAAGAATAAAATTGAGCATATTACAATTAAGTTCATTTTAAACAATCTAACTGATTTAAATCAAATTAAATCACTTTGTTGATTAAAAGGGGATTTGAATCCCAACTTAAAGAGTAAATTAATCATAGCCGAGTTCTGCGCCTCCACTACAGTCTAAAGCCTCCAGTTTATTTGAACAGACTGTTTTTATGTTCGACAGGTGAAGTTGGTGGATCTGCTGAACATCGCGCTGAAGGTGTCGCAGCTGCGCGAGAGGACGAGGAGAACCGGTCCTAATGTCATTACATGATATATATATATATATATTTGTGTTTTTGTCTTACTCTTTTGTAATAAAATTCACTTTTGGAAGAAAAAACAAGAAGTTGTCGTTGTTGGTGTCCTGCTGGCATGTGTACTTACATCACCGTGTGTGTGTGTGTGTGTTATGTTGCATTGTTGCTATGCAACGGCTAAAGAACATGGGCTCGTGAAACAATTCCGCCAAATGTAAGTGGACTTTAATATGCATTGAGTTTTACACACATAATAACATTAACACACATATATATATTACCTTGATAACATGAAACAATATGTTTAGCTTTGTGTAGAACTGGTTAACCTCTGACTTTAACTAAGATCTCACCTGCAGGCTGTATTTAGGGTCGACTCGTACCTATGTCTACATGTTTTTGTGCTTCAGGCTGTAAATCTGTCAAGGACTACAGCAGCGTGTGCTTTAGAGCTCCAGTATGGAAGCTGCTGAGACTCTCTCAGGTCCAGTCCTCAGTCAGGATGATGAAGAAACAAGAGACGGAAAGTAAGAACTTCTTAGGACATCTAAAGTGTAATGATATCATATGGACTGCATTGGTTTAAAGTCTGTAAAGTTCTTCCATATACAGTGGATTTGTTTGGGTCTTGGAGGTCCAGCTTTCACCCCTTTGGTGGTTGGAGAGAGTAACGGGATGGCAGGGTGTGGTCTGGTGGTTAGCAGTACTAAATCACTTGTTTAAATGGACAGATGTGGAATCCAGCGGGAAGGTATTTGTAGCGATCTTTTACATTTAGGCGTTCGCCAGACGCTCTTATCCAGAGTGACTTCTGAGAATGCTTTGAGGTTCCATCATTGGATAAATCCCAACACTGGGTTACTGGGTTACTAACTTTAAGCACCAACAGTGGAAAGGAGGTTAGGAAGCGTGTACAGGCTGATTAGAAGGGGTGGAGAAAAGTGTCAGGTGTGTTGTATAATAAAAGAGAGAATGAAAGGAAAGGTGTAGAGGACAGTGGTGAGACCAGCGATGCTCTGGGGCTAAGAGACGGTGGCTCCGTGCCAGTGTTCAGGGCTTGCTCTTACACACAACAGTATCTCTGCTCTTTCACTTCACTGCTCCACACACACTGAATGGATGCGTGTGGATGCAGGTCACACCTGAGCCGAACCTGAACCGGCCAATGATCTACTGTACTTCCAGGGTGGTGTGGAGAATCGTATTTGAGGAGTATCTCAGCAAATGGGTTCAAATCGCCACCACAAGAGCTGGATGTTCAGCGGAGGAAGAACGTAAGTGTGATACATTGAGAGATGGATCATTTACTCTGATGCACTCAATTTGGAATGCATGAGATATATATTGATATTAACACACATTTAACAACATGTAGGCTTATCTTTCTCCCATTCACTCCTCCAGTGCTGGATGAGCTGATCGAGCATCCAGAGAAGGTTGCAGCCCATTATGGCGTCCCAGGGACTGAAACCAACCAGCTTGTTAAGGGACTTCACAAAACGTGAGCTTCCGGAAAAAAGCTGGTTCACGACATTCCGTCTTTTGGTTTGTTGTTGATAAATTGTTTAAGCGGTGTCTTTAGTAACGCAACATTATTTAAACCTCAGCTGAAGATCTATGAGTGGAGAAACGATGAACTCATCAGGGTTATAAAAGCACTGAAGTACTGAGAGTGTTTATAGACTGCATGAGGATATAACATTTATATATGGTCACAGATTTAAAGACTACGGCCCAGGGCCAAGGAGCTCGAAGAAACGCAACAGCAGACAGACTCGGGTCGAGCAAATGAGACGGAAAAAAATATCACACACAGGTACATTCTGTTTGTCATTCACCGTGACAAACACAAAAGACCACGCCCCCTTTAAAGGCCAGTGTCACAGGCCACACCTCCTTTATTAGACAGTCACACAGGCCACACCTCCTTTAGTATACAAGTCACTAAAGGCCACACCTCCTTTATTAGACAGTCACACAGGCCACACCCCCTTTATTATACAGTTACAAAGGCCACACCTCCTTTCCTGGGCAGCTACACAGGCTACTCCTCCTTTATTAGACAGTCACACAGGCCACACCTCCTTTATTATACAGTTACAAAGGCCACACCTCCTTTATTAGACAGTCACACAGGCCACACCTCCTTTCCTGGGCAGGTACACAGGCCACACCTCCTTTATTAGACAGTCACACAGGCCAAACCTCCTTTACTGCACAGTTACACAGGCCACACCTCTTTTACTGGAAAGTCACTCAGGCCACACCTCCTTTATTAGATAGATACCCAGGCCACACCTCCTTTACCGGACAGTTACACAGGCCACACCTTTTTTACTGAACAGTCACTCAGGCCACACCTCCTTTATTAGACAGATCCTCAGGCCACACCTTCTTTATTAGACAGTCACACAGGCCACACCTACTTTATTAGACGGACACACAGGCCACACCTTCTTTTACGGGACAGATACTCAGGTTGTAACACAAGGTTGTTACCTTGGCATGTTTGAGACACACCTTATTTACTAAGAGTGACTGACTGACGCACAGTGGCCACTCCCCATTTACACACGTCCTTCACGAAGACAGGAGCAGAGACCACACAGAAGCCACAGCTCCTTCGTTTATCTGACTGAGGTAGTCGCGGTGCTGTATCCGACTCACACAGCCCTCGTATCAGTATTTCATCATCATTCCTGGACATCGAGAGCCGTGACGTTACTGAAAAACGTTCTGTTTCATGTTTAGACACAGCGGGTCCTCGGGGCACGGCCCGGAGCGGACCTGTCCATGACGCAGAGAGACAGGAATGCTGGGAAAGTGAAGTGGACAAGCTGGTAGCGTGGACAGGCTCGCTGTCTTTCGAGGAACTGGACGGACCATGACTCGGACTTCAAGCATTCAGAACACTCGACCATTCAGTAGTGATATACTGTAGAAATAACTCTAATAAAACTCTATGTTAAAAACTCAATGGAACAGGGAAAATGTAAAAGAATTTATTTCGGTAAAATACAAGTTTATAAAGTGATTTTGCGAAAATTATTATTATTATTATTTTTTTTTTAATACAGGACATTTTTTAACACGTTGAGTGTAAGAGGCGTAAGAGTGTAACCTGCTGATTTACTTCTCAGGAATGTGACGTGTAAAGAAAGACAAATACCAGAAGGTTTTCACCAATAAAATAAAGTGAATTTTATTGATAAAGAGAAGGTTTTAATGATTTTGACTAGGACATGAATAACAAAGCAGCAAAGTGAAACGCCACATTTGATTATCACTAACATTCAGATCCCTCGTAATTTACCTGCTATGTGAGGATTCTGTGCAAACTGCAGAGGATAGCATGATATATATATTTGTAATAGAACTATTTAAAACATAAAAATATATCCTGTATATTTAAAGACGACATGAGAATAGTGTGATTAATTCTGACACACAGGAGGAAACATTAAACAGGTCTCTTTCACAATCGTGACTTTCTTTTCTTAATGAGATTTTTTTCCTTCTATCTCATGATTTCGAGTCTGACTTCATGCTCTCGTGTATTAGCTTGTGTATTTAACTTTAACCCATAAACAAACACCGTATATATCTGGTTTAGACAATGCTGCGTGAACGTGTACTGATGGAAATAGAAATCACAAGTGTGTGATATTAGAAAAAAAAAAAAAAAAACACAAGTACAGAATTGAAGAGTCACAAGGCCATGAGATTCCTCCACAACTGTGTAACTGTTAAGTGTTTTATTGTGAACAGGGATGGAGCAGCTCAAGGTTAAAGAGTCTCATAATGGCAAGCCGCAACATTGTGGGGTTTTTGGGTTTCTGTTTTTTTTTTTGTAAGAGAGAGAATCAGATAATTATTTTTCACCTGACTTATTAAACATTAACATTGAGTAAAAAAAAAAAATAATAAATGTCTATGGACGAATACATCTTTTTTTTTTTTTTTTAACTTGTACAGTTAAAAACCTGGACATAACCTATATTACTGTGACACATCAACACATTTCAGGAACAGAGATTGTGTTTTTAAATTTTCTTTTTCACAGATAGCTCTTTTTATTATTTTATAATTATTATTAGTATTATAATTTATAATAATTATTTATTACATAATTATTACACGTACCTCATAAACACATGCTAACATCGGCGCTATTTTTTAAATAACATTCTAATTAGATTTTGATCAGGATTCCGACTTGCAGCCTCTAACCCGCGTTACGTGACGAGGGATTTCAGTGTAGGTTTAGAGCGGTTTCGCTCTTCCATGAGAGATTGGGACGGTTAGCACACGCGAATATCGTTTTCCTCCCTGACTTAGCACACCACATCATTAATGCAAATAATATTTTATAAATCTTTTTTTGTTTTTTTTTAAATATAAATCATGTATGTATTTTTTACCAATAATCTGGCAAATGTCAGACCTTACTGTATTTAGAAAAATTCTTGTTTGTTTTTTTGTTTACACATAACAACAAAGCTAAAATGACGTAAAAACTAATTTCCAAATGATGTAAATGTTCAGTACTTCATACACAGAACAGATTTAATCATTTACTGAATAAATCAAACACGTATAAGAAATCTTTGTGACGCAGGAGTCTGATTCCGTCACTCTGTAACGCAGACAATCGGCCTTAAACATACCAGTCAATGATTTTAGCCAAAGCTGTTACATCAATTAAAATCATTTGCCACGCCCCTTAGCCTGTGCAATTACTAGTGCGAGAGACGGGGCTTTCTTTTTCCCGATTGGTTAAAATGCCATTGCTTTAAATACTGAATCAAATATATCACGCCACTTTTTAGAACTTTATTATCTGAACTCACGTCCTTAATGTGGGTTCGCTCCCTAAAGTCGTGCAAAATAAAAACTGTTATGCAGTTATCGAGGCGTTTTTTATATTTCGATTTAATATATCTGAACCAATAACATCTATTATTGTAAACATACATTACCACATGGAGAATAATTCCGTTTAATTATTTCTAATTTTCTAAATCTTCATTGTCTAAGTGCTCAGGGGTCTCCTGACCTAAAAAACCCGTCCCTCTCGCTTGGTTACCACTGCAGAATCTCAGAGGTCAGGCGTTTTAAAGAGGAGGAGACGGGAAACAGAAGGAGATAAAAGTGTGAGAAAGTGAGCGCTCTAACAGCTGCGCACCAAACTGAGCTCTTCACTCGACAAGAGGCGCTCAAACACCTCGATCAAAGCTTTGAAGTCCACTCGGTCCTCTGGAGCGGGAGCCCAGCACCTCCGCATCTGTGTGTACACCTGCAGAACGTGGAGGAGGGGAACGTGGTGAGAACTTGAAGGCAGAGAGTGTAAAGAATGTAGGTGTGATGGTAAGGAAGGAGAATGTGAGATGGTGGAGAAGGAGAACGTTAGACAGAAAATGTGAGAAGGAGAATGTGAGATGGGGAACGTAAGACGGTTGAGAAGGAGAATGTGAGAAGGAGAATGTGAGACATTGGAGAAGGAGAACGTGAAACAGAACGTGAGACATTGCAGATAGAGAACGTGAGACGGTGTAGAAGGAGAATGTGAGAAGGAGAACGTGAGATGGTGAGGAAGGAGAATGTGGGATGGTGGAGAAGGAGAACGTTAGACAGAGAATGCGAGAAGGAGAACGTGAGATGGAGAAGGAGAATGCGAAACAGAATGTGAGGTAGAGAGCCTGAGACGGCAGAGAAGGAGAATGTGAAGCAGAATTTGAGATGGTGGAGAAGGAGAATGTGAGATGAAGAACGTGAGGCGGTGGAGAAGGAGAATGTGAGAAGGAGAATGTGAAGCAGAATGTCAGACGGTGGAGAAGGAGAACGTGAAACAGAATCTGAGAAGGAGAACGTGAGAAGGAGAGCGTGAAACAGAACGTGAAATGATGGAGAAGGAGAACGTGAGACGGTGGAGAAGGAGAACATGAGAAGAAGAATGTGAAGCAGAATGTCAGACGGTGGAGAAGGAGAACGTGAAACAGAATCTGAGAAGGAGAACGTGAGAAGGAGAGCATGAAACAGAACGTGAGACGGTGGAGAAGGAGAACGTGAGACGGTGGAGAAGGAGAACGTGAGGCGGTGGAGAACGTGAGGCGGTGGAGAAGGAGAACGTGAGGCGGTGGAGAAGGAGAACGTGAGGCGGTGGAGAAGGAGAACGTGAGGCGGTGGAGAAGGAGAACGTGAGGCGGTGGAGAAGGAGAACGTGAGGCGGTGGAGAAGGAGAACGTGAGACGGTGGAGAAGGAGAACGTGAGGCGGTGGAGAAGGAGAACGTGAGGCGGTGGAGAAGGAGAACGTGAGGCGGTGGAGAAGGAGAACGTGAGGCGGTGGAGAAGGAGAACGTGAGGCGGTGGAGAAGGAGAACGTGAGGCGGTGGAGAAGGAGAACGTGAGGCGGTGGAGAAGGAGAACGTGAGACGGTGGAGAAGGAGAACGTGAGACGGTGGAGAAGGAGAACGTGAGGCGGTGGAGAAGGAGAACGTGAGGCGGTGGAGAAGGAGAACGTGAGACGGTGGAGAAGGAGAACGTGAGACGGTGGAGAAGGAGAACGTGAGACGGTGGAGAAGGAGAACGTGAGACGGTGGAGAAGGAGAACGTGAGACGGAGAATGTAAAATAGAATGTGAGACAGTGGAGAAGGAGAACGTGAGACGGTGAAGAAGGAGAACGTGAGAAGGAGAATATGAGACGGAGAACGTGAGACAGCAAAGAAGAAAAACGTGATTTGGAGAATGTAAGAAGATGGAGAAGGAGAACATGATAATGTTAAGAAGGAGAAGGTGAAGAACATAGATCAGGAGAGTGTACAGAAGGAGTAGGTGTCTCACTATATCTGGGCAGGACGGAGGAATGGACAGTCTCCAGCCACCTTCCAGAGCCTTCACCAGTCGTGCCATCGTCATCTGGCCGTGTGATCGTCCAATCGTGTTCAGGAACATCTTTGTGAGAAGAAACAAAATGTGAGACCAAAATTTAACCAAAAACAGTTTTGTGTTACCATAAAAACAAACAAACAAACTGTAATCATTAAAATTGTGAGGTTTTCTGTAACATCAGTGTAAGGAGTCTCCAGTGCCAGCGCTGAGCAACAGGATGCTCTGGTAGGACCACAGGGATCTCCTCACAGGACGCTTCCTCAGGATGTTTTACCTCAGGAGGACTCATCTTGCGGTCGCAGTAGGTCATGAGCTCGTACAGCGTGACCCCGAAAGACCAGACGTCTGATGCTTTGTAGAACTTTCTGTGGATCAGACACTCGGGCGCGTACCTGCACATGAACACACAGAGAACCTTTAAACAGGCGTCTAACAGAACAGATACACGCACAGAACGTTCACATGCAGGAGGGTAAAAGATCAAAGGGAGAATTTCAAACAACCTTTGAAGATGCGTTACATTTTAAATTTAACGGAACTGCCAAGAAAATCTGAACAAAAATGGGAAAGATTTTAAAATAAATGCTCTTTATGCATAGAAGTGTGTATGCCCCGCCCCCTAGTGGGCGTGTCCTGCTCTACAGCAGCAGCTCTTTATCAGCAAACACGTCAACATATGGAATAAAATCAACACAGTTACCACAGAGACGTTCCCTGAGGGAAAAAAAACAAGGGGAGGAAGGGGGTGTGTGTGTTGTGGGTGTGTCCCAGTGCGCACCAGTACACCGGGCTGTCCTGCTCCTCCCGGACCGTGTAGTACTCCTCGTTGTCTTTGATACTCTTGGTCAGGCCGAAGTCTCCGATCTTCACCAGCGTCTCGTTCTCCACCAGCACGTTACGCGCTGCCAGGTCTCTGTGGATGTAGTTCTGAGAGCCCAGGTAGTCCATTCCCTATCACACACACACACACACACACACACACAGGATAAGATAGAGGACAGCTACTAGACTAGACTACACTGATGATGAGGAGAATGATGGTGATGAAGAGGTCGGTACCTGACAGATCTGCATGGCGTAGAGCATCAGGCGCTTTTGGTTCGTCTGGGCTTTGTGACGAGGCAGATAGTCCTTCAGGCTCCCCGCAGGCAGATACTCCATGATCAGCTTAATCGTTCTCCCACCTGACACACACACACACACTTATCAATAACATTTTTACTTTCACTTTCTGGTCCCACACTTATTCTGTTCAATGATTCTTAGGTTTGAAATTAAAAGAAAAAGAAAGAACAAGTATAAAAATTACAAAGTACATTACAAGTACAAAAAGTATTGAAAAGAAATAGCAATACAGATAAAAAAAAATAAAGATGAGAACTAGGAAAAAATTAAGATAAAAAAGAAAAAAGAATAAAAATGAGAAAAGAAACTTTAAGAATAAAATAAAGATGGGAAAGAGAACAAAAAAGTAGAAAAAAGAGCAAAAAAATAGAAGTTAAAAAATGAAACTGCTGGATTTGAAAAATGATTAAATATCATACATATTAATGAATGAATTATTTAAATTAATAATAAAAAATGCATCATGATGTAATTCTTTAACATTTTACTATATACAACAACAAAATATTATTATTATTAAAACAATAAGATAATAAAAGTAACCATATTACGAAGAGTAGAAATGTATTTGTTTTCTTATGCTTATGTTCCTTGCGTGTGTGTGTGTGTGTGTGTGTGTGTGTGTTCTGACCCTCCTCGGTACAGATCCCCTTGTACTTGACGATGTTGTTGTGGTAAAGCTCCCTCATGGTGTTGATCTCCCTCCTCAGGTTGCTGCACTCGGCTCCTTCAGTCTCAGACTTGAGCGACTTGACGGCCACCAGCTGCCCGTTGTGATCCCCGTGTGGGTCGTACAGACACAGCTCCACCTTCCCAAAGTGACCCTGCAACACACACACACACACACACTCTTACACACTGAGGAAAGAGACGATGCGTGTGTGCATGTGTGCGCGTGTGTGTGTACGCGGTGAGAAGCCGTACCTCTCCCAGGTCGCGGACACTCTTGAGGAATCTGCTCTCGAACATCGTGGGGTCGATCTCCTGCACGGGAACGTCACCCGACACCATCGCCGGGTCTGAGCAGAGACAGAGAGTGGTGAGTGTGTGTGTGTGTGTGTGTGTGTGTGTGTGTGTCTATGACAGAGTGTAATGCTCGTAGTGAACTCACTCTGCTCCTTAATGCGGTCCAGCTCTCGCACTATGGCTCTGAAGAACGGTCTCTTCCTGGGGTCGTAGTTCATGCACTGGGTGATGAGCTCGGCCAGCTCGCTGCAGTTGGTAATCACCAGAGCGCCCTCGGCTTCATAGAACCACTCCTTCTACTCACACACACACACACACACACACACACACACACACACGTGAATTTAAATACATTTGCATATCCATGAATAAAATTAGTGAGAGACGAGCGGTGAGGGAACGAGACAGTGAGAGAGACGAGCGGTGAGGGAACGAGACAGTGAGAGAGACGAGGGGTGAGAGAATGAGACAGTGAGAGAGACGAGGGGTGAGAGAATGAGAGAGTGAGAGAGACGAGGGGTGAGAGAATGAGAGAGTGAGAGAGACGAGCGGTGAGAGAATGAGACAGTGAGAGAGACGAGCACCTCCGCGCGCTTCTTGTCCCTGAGCGGCGCGTCTCCGTTGTAGCAGATCTCCCACAGCGTCGTCCCGAAGCCCCACTTATCCGCAGCCACGTTCTGTGCTTTAGGGTTCTTCACACACTCCGGGGCGATCCACGGGATCCTGTCAATACACTCTGTCACAACACACACACACACACACACACACACACACACACACACACACGTTATTACACTGCTTAACAACAAATTACAGAAATATAAAACAGTCACATACTGGACAAGCCTTATTTACTACATGCATCATCAGCCCACTGTGGGCGTATCTCAAACCAACACCACCTTATTCACTACCATCATACATTGTGGGCGTGTCCTAAACCAACACCAATTTATTCCTTATCATCAGTTTACCAAAATCAGCAGCCCCTTATTCCCCATGATCAATCTGTTGTGGGCGTGTCCCAAACCAACACCACCTTATTAACTACCATCATCAGTCCACAGTGGGCGTGTCCCAAACCAGCACCACTTTAATTCACTACCATTATAATTCCACTGTAGGCGTGTCCCAAACCCAACACTGCCTTATTCACTACCATCATCAGTCCACTGTGGGCGTGTCCCAAACCAACACCATCCTGTATACCATCATGAAGTGCACTGTGGGCGTGTCCCAAACCAACACCAGGGCGAGGTCTGTGTAGTATTTTATGAGTTCGGTTCTTCCTTACCTTCTCGGTTAAGAGCACTGATGGAGGCTCCCGGCTGGCTGAGCTTTATAAACGGAGCCTGATGTCCTTCCAGACCGTCTTTCGCTAACAGTATGTTCTTAGTGCACACGAAGCCATGGACGAGCTTCTTATCCTCCTGAAGAACACAGAAACATTCATACGTGACATTAAAAACCATACAGAAGAATCAGACTGTTCAGAGAGTTTACATTTCCCTAACATCAACCTTTCGCTAACATACGTTAACAGGCGACGCTAAACACATGCGATAGTGCGATTTGTCTCACCAGGTAGCTGAGGGCGCTAGCGAGCTGCTCGGCGACCTGAAACTTCCAGGAGGGCGTGAGGTCGGCGTGATGAGCGCGCATGAACAGGTCCAGAGGTCCGTGCTGCACAAACTCCTCCACCATGATGACTGGGGAAGAAAAGTCGTTAGCGCACGATTTCTCAAACCCGCGAGACGTGTGCGTTACCCTGTGGTGCGCGGAGACACTTACTGTCCATGCTGTGCAGGCAGATGCCGTACAGATGCGTCATGTGTTTGTGCGAGACCTGATGCATCTGACTCACGGTTTCAAAGAAGCCCTGGGGAGAAAAACCGAGACACAGCGTCGCGCCGAATTTATTAGGACACTCCATAACGCAACATGCTAGCTAGCACAGTGGATATGCAGCTAATATTTACTGTCTCACTCTCTGTACGTCTATCTGTCTCACTGTCTGTGTCTCAGCTCCTGTCTAACTTCCTGTGCATACGTTTCTTTTTCACAGTTCATTGTTCTGTCCTCGTCCTTCCATCTGTCTCTCTGTCTGTATTGGTGTCTATCTGTCTCTGGCTCCTGCCCATCTCTCTCCATCTTTCTCTGCCTGTCTGTCTTTACATCCATCTATTGTCTGTTTGAACTTCTGTCTCATCATTTGTCTGTCCATCTGTCTCTTTATATATGGTCTGCCTCAGCATCCATCTGTCTTACTGTCCATCTCTAATTGTCTGTCTTAATCTCTATCCCACTGACTGTTTCTCTGTCTCACTGTCTACCTATTAATCATTCTGTAGTCTCACTGTCCCCATGTCTTTCATCTTTCTCTCTTTATTTTTAGGGACTCGTAATCTGGAGTGTTGGATTTCTCATTTTATTGTAAAACTGAAGTCTGCAATTCTACTTACACACATACACACACACACACTTACTGAAACGTCCTTAAGTCCTGCTCCGATAACCTTCAGCACCACAGGGACGTCCTCACTGTTGAAGCTGATCAGACTGTCCTTGTCGCTCTTCAGTCGCAGCGTGCCGGAGAAAATGTTTGTACGAGTTCCTTTACCCAAGTGTACATCCTGTGGAGCAGAGAGAGAGAGAGACAGAGAGAGAGAGAGAGACAAACAGAAAGGGGGGCAGAGACAGAGAGACAGTTTGTTCTTCATTCACACACTGCTTTATCAAGTCCCCTGTCCCCCTCTCTCTCTTGTATGTCTCTCAGAGATAGACTCCCTGTCTGTCTGCACTTGTCTGTCAGTCTCTCGCTGTCTCTTCGTCTCAATCTTTCTATTCTTCTATTCAGAAGCACTTCAAGGTAAAAACAGGAAGTGATGATCATTATGAAATTATCAGTAAAACAGGAAGTGATGTACTGTAGATTGTTTGGGTTTGATTTCTGCTAGTTTATTAGAAGGTTTCTTAAATTTTAATGGTTAAATCAAATTAATTCAGTTTTTAATAATCGCTCTTAGGTTTAAAGGTTTTATTAAAGAAAATAATAATAATAATAAATAAAAAGTGGGGTGGGGATATAAATTTCTTCCTCTGATCTAAAGGTCAGTGTACACACAACCGCTGTTCGTTAGTTACCTCAGAGCTCGAATATTCAAAGATTTAGTAATGGAGTGAGACAGGAAGTCATCAATTTGTTGATTTAATGATTAAGTATCTCTGTGATTCTGGGTCGCGGTGACTCAGTGATTCTCAATGATTCAGAAACCAAGCGATTCAGTGGCTCAGTGAATCAATAACCGAGCGATTCAGTGGCCCAGTGAATCAATAAGCAAGCGATTCAGTGGCCCAGTGAATCAATAAGCGAGCGATTCAGTGGCCCAGTGAATCAATAAGCGAGCGATTCAGTGGCCCAGTGAATCAATAAGCGAGCGATTCAGTGGCCCAGTGAATCAATAAGCGAGCGATTCAGTGGCTCAGTGAATCAATAACAGAGCGATTCAGTGGCTCAGTGAATCAATAACAGAGCGATTCAGTGGCTCAGTGAATCAATAACAGAGCGATTCAGTGGCTCAGTGAATCAATAACTGAGCGATTCAGTGGCTCAGTGAATCAATAACCGAGCGATTCAGTGGCTAAGTGAATCAATAACCGAGCGATTCAGTGGCCCAGTGAATCAATAAGCAAGCGATTCAGTGGCCCAGTGAATCAATAAGCGAGCGATTCAGTGGCCCAGTGAATCAATAAGCGAGCGATTCAGTGGCCCAGTGAATCAATAAGCGAGCGATTCAGTGGCCCAGTGAATCAATAACAGAGCGATTCAGTGGCCCAGTGAATCAATAACAGAGCGATTCAGTGGCCCAGTGAATCAATAACAGAGCGATTCAGTGGCTCAGTGAATCAATAACAGACCGATTCAGTGGCTCAGTGAATCAATAACTGAGCGATTCAGTGGCTCAGTGAATCAATAACTGAGCGATTCAGTGGCTCAGTGAATCAATAACTGAGCGATTCAGTGGCTCAAATGATTCAGTAACTAAACGAATTAGTGGCTCAGTGATTCAGAGACTAAATGATTTATCGAGTCAGTGCATTTAAGTGACTGAAAAGTCCAGCTCTGTAGTTAAACGGTTAAATCTGATACACGGCAGTGCGACGGAAAACCCAGTGATTCAGCAGACAGTGACTCAGACACACAAGATGAAATCTGGTCACAGATCAGACGTCTGAGGCAGAGCTCAGGATCGGCTGCGAACCTGTACGATGTCCTCTTTGTTGATGCGGTTGAAGACGGTGCTCGGGGTCGGCAGGGTGACGGAGTCCGGCCGCGTCATCATCAGGAGATTAGACAGCTCTGAAACGCAGAGGGACATCAGATCAAATCCAGCAACAACAAGTCATTAAAAAATAAAAGTTATCTCAGACTGGATCTGTTTATTTCCGTATGTTAGAGGCGTGTTTTCATTTCTACCTCGGGGCTGAGGAGGACAACCTCGTGCCAGCTTGAGCGTGGTGTTGTCCGTGCTCAGACAGTGACCACACAGCCGGTCAGTCAGCTCCCTCAGGGTCGGCTTCTCCAGCTCCGTCCCACAGAGACGGAAACCGCCCTCCGTCCTCTCGATCTGGAAGTTCTTGAAGGTCTTCATGATCTCACCTGAGGCGTCCCTCTGGAAAGAGAATCACATGGGGACAAAAAATTAAAATGGTTTGGAAATAAAAATCTAAGACATTTTAGATAAATGAATCTGGTTAACTGAATTAATTTTGGTAATTAGTTTTTGTTTATTAATACCAGTGGCATAAAAAGAAAAACTAATAAAATGCATGTTTAAAAAAGTAAAGAAATATTTTAAAAATAAAAATAAATTTGTAATAAAAATGAGTGAAATGTATATGAATAATATTAAAAATAAAAAGTAGCTTTTAACAGCAAATAAAAAATGTCAGAATGTATTTAAGCTGATTTTTTTAAATCAGTGATAGATTGGAGAAAAAGAAGATATAGGAATTTATCAGATATTTATAAATATAAATAATTTATACTAAAAATATAATTAACACTTAGATATACAACTTTCCTGAACCTGTACATTAGTTATTATTATAAATATTATGTGCAGTAAATAAATGATTAATAAAACCGTATTTAGAATGTCACCAATGTTAATATTAATATTTAATAGTTTGCGCGGTGAATTACGCGGGGTTTAAAGAGAATCCTACGTTTAAGTGCTGCACAGTCTAAACTGAGATTTTACAGAATAAGTCAAGGCTTTAACTCTGGATCTGTTGAGCCTGGATTAAACCTCAAGCTTTGACTCGAACCTCGTTGCAGATGACGGTGAGCAGGACGTGGTCGTAATTCGCGCAGCTCCAGCGCAGGATGTACATCCCCTCCTCGTAGCCTTCCTGTTTGAGTTTATGAACGGCGTAGTCGGTGCTGCAGGAGACACGCAACATGTCACGTACACGTTTTCACTTGGAAAACAAAAGGAACGAGAGAAAAAAGGAAAACAGCACAGATTTTTACCTGATTGGGCCGTGACATCCCTCACGTAGGTTGGTTTCTACGGAGACGGGGGCCACCTCGGTGCACAGGAAGTGATGCGCGTCTACAGTCAGTCTGAAGTAGCTGTCTATCAGACTGGCGAAGGCCAGGGCCTCCTCGCGGCCGGAGAAGCACACTTCCTGTTGGGGGGGGAAGAGACACCAGAGTATTCTACAGCTGAGCCGTAAATCACATGATTACACAATATATTCACACACACACACAAACACACGTATAGATCTAAGTACACATTATGAACCTCGAAGTGTTCTCCATTTATTTTTTTTTCCAGATTTCTGAATGAGAGTATGGAAACGTTAAAAACATCAAATATCTACGTGAAACAGGCGGCGGGTCCGAGGAGCGAACGAGAAACGTCACCGCTAGATAACCAAATACAGTGAACGCAGCGAAAATTTGACATTTTGCAGTTTTCTATTAAAACTGTGTATCGTTATGCTCTTTATTACGTGACCCACATGGCGCTGGGTTCAAATCCCGAAGCTGGACTATTCCCCGTTTTAATTTTGTCCAAGAACTTAACTTTTTCCCAGTAAAAGTTATAAGAATAGTCCAGGTCTGGGATTCGAACCCACCGCCATGTGAGTCATGGAGGTTAAACCAAACTCTCCATAGAGCAAATTCATGCTGTTTTTTTTTTTTATAAATATATATATATATATATATAAAAAACTGTATATGTGGGCAGATGATGAATCTGAAGCACACCCACCATCCTCCCGTCATCCTGCCTGTACACCGTGACCGCCGCCTCCTTGATGACGATGTGCGTGATCTCGTGGAAGTCTGAGAACATCGTCCAGTCCTCGCCTCTCGTCGTGTTGCCCGGCTGACCATGCTGTCTTTTGTTCCTCTTTGACTTCTTCCTCTGTAGAGTCGGGGGAATCTATTTTGAGGAAAGTTAAAGAGAAAGGAAAAAAAAAAAAGAGAAGAGAGAGAGAGAGAGAGAGAGAGAGAGGGTTAAAGGAACACCACCACGGCTCGTGGACTGCAGCGACCCGAGTAAACACCTAGCTGAACTCTGAGCATGTCTGTGGTAAAGTTCACAGCGCGGCAGTTGCTATGGTAACGGCTCGTTCACAGGGATGTCCATGGCTCCATGGAAACGCACGGGAAACGTTTTTACTGACCGATGTGAAAGGAGTCTCCAGTGTCAGCGGAAAGATGAGTTTTTACACATTATAGTTTCTCAATAACACGACATGAGAGAGAAGAGAGAGAGAGTATGAAACAAGAACAACGGAATTTTTTTAATGTTTTTTTTTTTTAAGGCATAAAAAGTGTAATTTGATTTTTCTTTTTTTTTTTATGGGAGCTGTAAACGTGTTTCTCTGACCAGGCATGGAAGACCGGTGGTGCAGGGTGTGTGTGTGTGTGTGTGTGTGTGTGTGTGTGTGTGTGTGTGTGTGTGTGTGAGATGGCAGATTTCCCTATGAGGAAGTTGTGGTTTCTCTTTGATGACTCAAACTAACAAGGAAAAATATTTAAATTCCCCTCCAGGTGGCGGGCGAAGTCACGCTTCATGGAGTCATGGAGCAGAACCGGCCCGGCCGCTCTCCTGTGAGAGTTTGTACCACACGTCCATACGGCTTTGTTATGATACAGCGCAATCGGAGACGTTAGGGATCTCGATGGAAATCCCCGGGTTTGATCTTATAACTTATAACAATCGAGCACAAGACAATCAAGTCAAGAGAGACTCCACACACACACACATATATATATACATATACATATATATATATATAAATAAGCAGACTGCAGCCCAACAGAAACAAACACAAATAGATAAACTTAAGCGTAAACTACAAGAACTTTTTGTGACAAACATCTGTAACCACACACACACGCGAACATGACTCCTGCTGATGGATCTGTCTGGTCTAAACTGGTTTAAACAGCTCCTGACTGCAGGTGATGAAACGCTCAGTGCTCGCTGCCAGTAACTGATCCCATCTTCCTGGAAATCACTTTCCAGACAAAAAAAAAAACTTTAATAAAAAAAAAATTTATAAATAAATGAATAAAAAAAAACCAACAACTACAGCCTACACATGTTGCCATGGTTGTGTTCCGTTTCCGGGCCAAGGCGCCACCGGAACCGCGGGGAGTCTCACGGGATCGGACGCTTTAATTAACTGAATAAATCATGAACGTTCACATCTGGATTCAGCGCAGTGTCCACTCAGTGTCAATCCCGCGTTACAGTGTGATAACTTGCATGTTACATTGTTGCCGTTCGCTCTTCAGCTGCACGCGTGACCTCGCTGTCATGTACACTGTATCTATGAAATAAAAGCCTATTTAGCATTTTTACATTTCATAAAACACTTCCACTTTCCTAAAAATGCTCTCCTAACACTTCTCGAGTCACGAGCTTCAGAATAAAAAGTAAACTTGTGGTTTGATTCCCGAGAGAGAAGAGACAGCTCATCAGCCACATCTCTGTATGTTTACTATCCGTTTGTAGTTAGTTGATAAACGTAATGCTTGATATACACAGGTTTGCTAAAGTTGTCAGGCTAACACTTCAACATTCTGCTTTTAACCTTCATGGAAGACCACATTTTAGATTACTAGGTCTTATTTAAAAAATTGTTTCGGACTTAACCTGATTGAGCCATTTCTACCATTTGGTTAAGGCAAGATATACTTAAAATGATAAAACATAAATAGTAAAAATACATCGCTCTGTCATTAATAATATACCTTTTTAACCGCGTCAACACGTAGCATGAGTAATAAAGTAGGAAACATTTGTGCTCTTGATGTTTATATAAATACATGGATTCCTTTACCATAAAGATACATCTCAACCATTTGGAAAAGGAGCATATTTTGGTTCTGTTAAAAAAAAAAAAAAAAATACACTGATTTGTTGTTACTCTTATGTTCCACAAGAACATTTAAAAAATGCTCATCTCCTAAAGAGAATGTTAAAGGGTTTAGGTTAAAACTTGTGTATCTAGTCTCCACCTCTAAACATTTCCAAGTGACTCGCATGATAAATCTACTTTAGACGAACACCTAAATCTGCCTCCACGGTAGGGCTGAAACGATTCCTCGAGCAACTCGAGTAATTCATTTACAAAAAATGTTTGAGGCAAAATTCTGCCTCAAAGCTTCTTTTAATTCATTTTAAAAGCTTGCGTTATGTTTTTGCGCAATTATTTGTTCGGCGTGACACAGCGCCGGAGTAAAGGCTTATGTCCCGCCTGAGCTGTAGATTTTTAAACTTTTAGTTCTGTAAGACTTAGTGTTACAACTTTGTGTTTTTGTATAATTATTTATTTTAATGTTTGCCTTAATTTTTTTTTGATACTTAGTCATTTTAAATACCTTTTTTTAGTTTTTGCATCTGAGAAAAGGCTTTAAAATAAGAATGTACGACACTGTAATGCGCTTAATTCATCAAAGTAAACTTTAAGCTGTTCTTTGTATTGTGAATAATGACAATGTTTATTTTAAATAAAATGCTAAATGCATTTAAAAAATTTAAAATCAAAAGTTGATTTTTCTAAAAAGAAAACCAATTAATCTTTGTAATCTTTGTATATTTTACATTGCCCTTTAATTAAGCAAAAGTACATTTTATCCGAACACTCGACTAATCATTAAAATTTTTGGTAGAATACTCGATTACTAAAATATTCCACAGCTACAGCCCTACTTCACGTCTTGTGCTGCCACTTTAAATCAGTCGAGAAAAGGTTAAATAAAAACAGACGGCAAACAAAATATCGTCAGTTTTACGAGCCAGAACAAAAGCCTCACCTCGGGAGAAATGACCTGCCACTTGATGCCGCCGGTCCCGGATACAATGACTCTGCGGCCGGCTCCGGTGCTGCCCGTGAAACCCGTGGGAACCTCGTCGTTCTCGTGGATCCTGACGGACAAAGGCTGGTACACCTCACAGCCGAAGTGTCTGGTCAGAGTCTCGAGTGTGGAAACGTACTTGACCTTTAGGTCGTGCTTGCTGACGCTGCTGTTGAGCACCGTGTTGTCGTTGAACTCCTCGAGGAACGCCTTGAAAACGTTGGAGATGCGCAGGCGGGTCAGCAGGTTCCTCTGAGAGATCGACTGGTTCAGACTGACGGGGATGTAGTTCTTGTACCTGGAGAAAAAACATGAGAGCGCGGTTTCAGTACTAATACTTATTTACTTCTGCGATTTGTGTCTAAACGCGAGCTCTTACTTGAATCTCTTTGCTAGTTCCCGTGCGGGCAGGTTTTTGCCCATGGCATCATGGGAAATGGCCATCACCGCCATCCCCAAACACTCGTTCTCGATGTGCTGGGCCTCTTCCTCGCTCTGAAAGCTGCGTAGCGCCGCAGAGCCGGTCTGAAAATCATACTGACTCTGTCCAAAGCACACAATTAGCATCAAATTAGCATCAATTAGCATTTTAGAGTAAAACACAAACGCAAGCCACTCAATGTGTGTGTGTTAACATGTTAATAACGTGATCTGTAGCCGTACCTGTGCGTACAGGTAGCTCAGTGACGGCGAGTCCAGGAGGGCCGTGCCCTGGTTTCCGGACGATTTAAGACTGTGCCGCACCACGGCCAGGGTTTCTTTATTCGTCCCGTGCCAGTTAGTGAAGTAAAACCTGCGAAAGCGCAGAGACATGTTCGTGCGACCGCACTAGTCCGATTTGATTTGTCAAGTGTTTTTACGTAAACATCCCTACTGTAAATGTGTCTACATACCTCATGCGATAGTGCAGCCTGAGCCTTGTCGTCTCATCTATGAGGAACACATGATTTGGGGGAAACCACATCCTGTTGGTTTCATCATACAGAGCAAACAGGCTGCTGCATAATGGAGACAGATCTGAAGAAAAAAAAAAAAAAGAGAGAGACCTTTTCAGCTGTAACGTCACGTAAAAGTGAGTGGGTTTGTCACCAAAACAGCCCTGACCCGTCAAGGTCCCGACTACCCCTCTGAAGGGGTGTGTGTGTGTGTGTGGTATCTGTCATTTCCCATGACCCAACGATCCTTTAAATCCTAAAAGTTGAGAGTCCATAGATAGGACTTTCCAGCAATTCCTAAAGAAATTGGAGGCGGAGTCAACATCTCAAACTCTTCCTGAACTGATATCAGGGAAGGCCGTCTCCATAAACTCGGTGTGTTACAGTGTTTAGGTAGGCAGGAAGAGTGTCAGAGTAAGGACCACATGAATGAAGGGCAGGACCCGAGGTTTTCCAGCACGTAGACTGTTGTAGGACCTTTTGGTGGAGCATGGGCGCCCTGACCGCTCTGCAGAGAATTCTATTGAATCGGACTACACGTGCCAGCCTCCGCTTCCCGTTAGTCTATTGTCTGCTTTACTGGTTTGCCTTCCTCTGAGGACTTTTAGCAGGTCCTGACGCCGAGTCGAAGTTGCACAGGTCCTTACACTTGGACATTTTTTTCAGCTTCTGACAAATCAACTTCAGGGGAAAGCAAGTTCTCTCGCTGCCTAATATATAGGGGCAGGAGTACGCCAGTAAGTAAGGTGTTGGCCTACGGTTCGGGAGGTCCCAGATTTAAAACCAACCGCCACCAAACTACCACAAAACTACCACTGTTGGGGCCCTTGAGCAAGACCCTTAATGTATAATGAGATACAAATGTAACTCGGTCCGGATAAGGGTATATCCCAACCACATCCAGAAGTGATAATCGACGAGATTCAGTGTCATGGCACACGCGAGGTCTGTCCGGAGGGGCGGGGGGGCTGTAATATAAAAAATAGAGACATTTGTTGAAGAAGAAACAAGGAAACATTTTCCACAGAGCAGTAAGCACCTGAAGACTTCACACACACTTTTTCCAGCGTCTCTTCCATAATCCGAAACAGGCTGATATATTTTCTGGAATCCCATCAGCAGTCTGAGACCTGTTCCCTTTCAATAGCGAGTTTAGTTTTGGGAAAAGCCTGACGTTGCACACTGACGAAACTTGGCTGTATGTATGAAGTGGAGGGGTGAAGGGGGGGGGGATAGGCTAAGGTGAGTCACCTGGGTGAATTGTTGTTTTGCCCTAAGAGGATCAAAGCCTTCTGAATCATTCAAATAGTTTTCATAGAGGACTGTTCAAATTTAACGCAAAATCAGTGAAGCGTCCAATTGACTGGAACAGTGAATTCGTCACAGCTAGCGTGTCGGCATTCCAGCGCACTCTCCGAAACTTTCCTATTATCATAACAATGGATAGATACTTTCCGGACAGACCTCATATATTTTTGATAAAAATTAAGAATGTTTTCTTCAAACTTTTCATTTTTCATCAAATAATAGAAGAAATAATAAACGTAGCAGCAGTAACAGACTGGCAGACATTCTAGCTGGAAATTCTTCAGGATATTCTGATGAGATTTCTCCCCGTGCTTCCTGTATGAAAAATGTGTTTTTCTTTGGAAAACAAAGAAATTTGTAAGTGCTCCCGAACTTTAAAATGTTCTCCCTGTTCTAATCCTATTATAACATCGTATACAGTGATCTTTGTATCTGTGTGTGTGCGCATCTTTGGACACCGTGACAAACGGAAACACTTATCTGTCTGGATTTATTTTTACGTTTTTTTAAAGGTAAAGTGCAGGTTGATTTGTTTTATTTTTACTTAATATTTTGTATGAATTATTTTTATGTATTAATTTTTTTGGGCTGTAGAACAGTTTCCATTATTTCTTATGGGAAAATCCGATTTGCAGCCAATCAGAGCGCAGCGGGGTCGGCAGACACTCACTCAGCTTCTTGGCAGCCTCGGTGCACAGCTGCTCGGCCGAGTGACGGCCTTTCAGGTGGATGATCTGCTGCGTGTCCGGCAGGTAGAAGTGCACCTCCAGCCCCGGCAGGATCAGGGCCGACGTCACCACCGGCTTCTTCCTCCTCTGCAACTTCCTAAGGATCTGACGACCCACTTCCATTTCCATTATATTCACACCAACACACTCTGAGGAGAAACGACACGCAGTTGAGATGTGTTTTACCCATGGTGGATGGTTAAACTGTGATATATGTGTGTGTGTGTGTTTACATGGATTTACATCCATTTGAATATTATCTTGGACTCATTGTTGTACGCGGTTTCACTCAACACTATAAATAACATTTGTAGTCCTGTAGAAAGGCCTAATCTCGTGATGGTTTTATCGTAACAATTTCTAACCTCAGGATTTGTTTTCCATCTTTGTTTGGTAGCTTGTTTGCTAACCTCGCACTGTATTCTCTGGTCTAATGTCCCAATTTCCTAATCTTACAATGTGTTTTAACCTCAGGTCATATTCTCAGCACGGTTCTTAGCTAGATTCCTAATCTCCTAACAGGTTTCCTATCACTCATTTTACACTCTTGTAACTAATTTTCATCTCGCAGCTCTCCTTCTATCCTTATCTTCAAATCCCGCCTTCTAACCTTGTATCACGCTTTCTAATCCCACAACTCACCTTTAAATCTCGTAGCTCATCATCTAATTCCGCCTACCGACCTCGTAGCCCACCTTCTGATCCTGTAATTCACTTTCAAATCCCGTATGGCGCCTTGTAATCGCATCTTCTAATCCCACAACTCACCTTCCAATCTCGTAACTCATCATCTAGTCTGACCATCTAGTCCCGCCTTCCAACCTCGTATCCCGATTTCCAATGTCGCATCCCACCTTCCAACCTTGTACCTCGCTTTACAATTCTACAACTCATTTTTACGTCCCATATCTCGCCTTCCAATCCTGTATCTCGCACCTCATCCTGTTATATGGTAAAGTCGAGTATATTTGCTTTATATATTACGACTGTCCTGTATAATTATAATCTGTCAGAAGTATTCTGTAAGGCAGTCGTTAACTTTTTTTCTTTTTTTTCAATTCTGTACAAATTTCCTAATCTTGTAGCACATTACAAACAAAACTGGTACCTTTGTTTTCTCACTTTTATAGCGCATGTATTGTAAATATAGAGTAAACAACAAGCTCCTCGACAAAAACAAAGGAACGTGAGATTTAATACTATAACACAATATCAATTAATAATAATAATAATAATAAATTAACAAGAAATACTTTACTTCTGTAATAAAAATAATAATGTAATTTGTTTAAGAAAAACATCCAGCTTTAATGAATAACAAATGTACATATACAAGCTACATTATTACTGTTTGTTTGCTAATACATACCAGTTTCTGTTAATGATGGTAAAATGAGACTAAAAGATGAAATGATTGATTTTATTTGACATTTTGGACAACACTGGGCCACAGAGTTAATACTGACTTACAGGAACAAGTTCCAGGGCTCCCTCTTAAACAGCACCCACTAACACTAAGTAGTGCGCCTATCTAGTGCACTACACATGCGTTACTCTGTTCCCACAGGGTGAGTGTCGCTGCCTCCGCGCGCGGATTGAGACCGAGCCGAGAGCTTGTCAAAAACCACCGTGACTCACCGACTCCGGGAAGAAAGAAAAACATCACAAACTACTCACCAGTGACGATCAGTTTTTATCCGCCGCGCGTCGGGACGGATTCGTCTTCGCGAAAATATAAAAACGCCACCGATTAATGTCGAGCCCGTGTGTTTAAATGCCTGGTTTCAGCGCCCGCAGGCTCCATCATGACACACAGTTAGCCGCTTAGCTTCCAAGTAAATCGCCGCCGAGTTTCTTGTAAACGACGCAACCCGAGCTCGCACGCGATTGGCTGATCGGGACTTCCGGGTTGTGACCTCAGCAACGCCCCCGTTGTTCTTCCTCTGAATAAATGCCACACCGTCTGGGAAGTCCGGATCATTTTTAACTGAGTCGGTTCATGTGAATCGGCTCATCGATAAGAGTCGACTCACACGTATTATTATTCTAATCGCTTTGACCCTAAATATGACTAATGTTAGTTAAAGTGACCCTGTGACCGTGTCTTATATTGTATACAGGTGTTTCCCTAAAATGCTGTAAACACGCTGTATCTTATTGTAATGAAGTAATGAATTGAATCAGGAGTCATTGACCGAATCAGTCGTCAAAGATATGTCCTTATACAGTATAACTCATCAAGATAATCATCAATTGTCCTTAATCCTACACGATGGTATTGTTAATGTATAAAATATTAATTTAAATTCTCGACAGTATTTGTTTATTCTTTATTTTGTTTGTTTATTGTGTTAGATGTGAGGTTCTCAGAGATGTTTCCAGCTCAGTGGGTTTAATGAACAGAACCAGCAAAAGTCCAGTTGCAGAAGATCTTCATTCCAAAGACATTTAAAAACCTATGTCTGTCTGTCAGTCTGTCTCTCCGTCTCGCTGTCTGTTTGTCTCACACTCTTAGAGGTTCTATGTTTTTGTCTTATTGTCTGTTTGTCTATCTTACTGTGTTTATTTTTTCCAAGCATTCCATATTGTCTCATTGTCTGTCTCATTGTCTGTCTACCTAAATGTCTGTCTCACTATCTGTCTCCCTTTAAGCCTCACAGTCTGCGCGTTTTACTGTCTAATCTGTCTCTTTCACTCTCTTTCTGACTCACTGCACGTCTGCCATATTGTCTTATTCACTGTATATCAGTCTCACTGTCTCTCTCACTCTCTGCCTAACTGTCTGTATTTCCCATTGCCTGTCTCACTGTCTGTCTCATTGTTTGTCTCACTCTCTCTATGCCTCACCGTCTGCCTGTTTCATGTCTCCCTTTATGGCACGGTGTGTGTCTGAGTTACTTTCTGTCTGTATCACTATATGTCTGCCTTTTTGTCTGTTTCACTTTCAATCAGTCTCACTGTCTGCCTAACTGTCTTTCTCACTGCCCACTTTCTGTCTGCCTCACCGTCTGTCTCACTCTCTGCCTCACTGTATATCTGACTCACTTTTGGTCTAGCTCACTATCTGTCTCACTGTCTGTCTGCCTCACTGTTTGTGTGCTTCACTGTCTGCTTACTGTCTTTCTCACTGTCTGTCTGACGCACTTTCTGTCTGTCTTATTTTCTGTCTGTCTCACTATCTGTCTCACTGTCTGTCTGCCTCACTGTTTGTGTGTCTTACTGTTTGCTCACTATCTGTCTCACTGTCTGTCTGCCTCACTGTTTGTGTGCGTCACTGACTTTCTGTCTGTCTTACTTTCTGTCTCTCACTTGTCTGTCAAACTGTCTGTCTGCCTTACCGTCTGTCTCAATCTCTGCCTTACTGTCTATCTGACTCACTTTTAGTCTAGCTCACTATCTGTCTCACTGCCTGTCTGCCACACTGTTTGTATGTCTCACTGGTTGTGTGCCTTACTTTCTGTCTGTCTCAATATCTGTCTCACTGTTTGCCTCACTGTCTGTCCGCCTCACTGTCTGTTTTGGCTTACTGTTAGTCTGCCTCACATTATTATGGTTACACTGTCTGCCTGTTTGGCTGTCTCACTTTAATTATTTACGCAAACATTCAAACTAATAGATGTAGCCTTTAACACTGCCTCACTGTCTGTCTGTTTGTCTATACTAAACCATTACTACAATACAATATGAGTATGTGTGTGTATGTGTACAGTATGTGTGTATACAGTGGTGTGAAAAACTATTTGCCCCCTTCCCAATTTCTTATTCTTTTGCATGTTTGTCACACTAAAATGTTTCTGATCATCAAAAACCGTTAACTATTAGTCAAAGATAACATAATTGAACACAAAATGCAGTTTTTAAATGAAGGTTTACGTTATTAAGGGAGAAAAAAACTTCAAATCTACATGGCCCTGTGTGAAAAAGTGATTGCCCCCCTTGTTAAAAAATAACTTAACTGTGGTTCTTCACACCTGAGTTCAATTTCTGTAGTCACCCCCAGGCCTGATTACTGCCACACCTGTTTCAATCAAGAAATCACTTAAATAGGAGCTACCTGACACAGAGAAGTAGACCAAAAGCACCTCAAAAGCTAGACATCATGCCAAGATCCAAAGAAATTCAGGAACAAATGAGAACAAAAGTAATTGAGATCTATCAGTCTGGTAAAGGTTATAAAGCCATTTCTAAAGCTTTGGGACTCCAGCGAACCACAGTGAGAGCCATTATCCACAAATGGCAAAAACATGGAACAGTGGTGAACCTTCCCAGGAGTGGCCGGCCGACCAAAATTACCCCAAGAGCGCAGAGACAACTCATCCGAGAGGCCACAAAAGACCCCAGGACAACATCTAAAGAACTGCAGGCCTCACTTGCCTCAATTAAGGTCAGTGTTCACGACTCCACCATAAGAAAGAGACTGGGCAAAAACGGCCTGCATGGCAGATTTCCAAGGCGCAAACCACTTTTAAGCAAAAAAAACATTAAGGCTCGTCTCAATTTTGCTAAAAAACATCTCAATGATTGCCAAGACTTTTGGGAAAATACCTTGTGGACCGACGAGACAAAAGTTGAACTTTTTGAAATGTGCGTGTCCCGTTACATCTGGCGTAAAAGTAACACAGCATTTCAGAAAAAGAACATCATACCAACAGTAAAATATGGTGGTGGTAGTGTAATGGTCTGGGGTTGTTTTGCTGCTTCAGGACCTGGAAGGCTTGCTGTGATAGATGGAACCATGAATTCTACTGTCTACCAAAAAATCCTGAAGGAGAATGTCCGGCCATCTGTTCGTCAACTCAAGCTGAAGCGATCTTGGGTGCTGCAGCAGGACAATGACCCAAAACACACCAGCAAATCCACCTCTGAATGGCTGAAGAAAAACAAAATGAAGACTTTGGAGTGGCCTAGTCAAAGTCCTGACCTGAATCCTATTGAGATGTTGTGGCATGACCTTAAAAAGGCGATTCATGCTAGAAAACCATCAAATAAAGCTGAATTACAACAATTCTGCAAAGATGAGTGGGCCAAAATTCCTCCAGAGCGCTGTAAAAGACTCGTTGCAAGTTATCGCAAACGCTTGATTGCAGTTATTGCTGCTAAGGGTGGCCCAACCAGTTATTAGGTTCAGGGGGCAATTACTTTTTCACACAGGGCCATGTAGGTTTGGATTTTTTTTCTCCCTAAATAATAAAAACCATCATTTAAAAACTGCATTTTGTGTTTACTTGTGTTATCTTTGACTAATAGTTAAATGTGTTTGATGATCAGAAACATTTTGTGTGACAAACATGCAAAAGAATAAGAAATCAGGAAGGGGCAAATAGTTTTTCACACCACTGTATGTATGTGTATGTGTATATGCGTGTGTATGTATGTATGTATGTGTGTGTATGTGTGTGTGTGTATGTGTGTGTGTGTGTATGTGTGTGTATGTGTGTATGTACAGTATGTGTGTGTGTGTGTATGTGTGTGTGTTGGTTTTTGTGGTTTAAGAGGACTTTTGACCTGAATACGCACCAGCATTAAAGGGACATTTCCGTTTATGAGGACAGGGGCCATGTCCTTATAAATCCGACCTTGTAGCAGTCATTATCTCAGTCTAGGGATCAATTCTGTACCGTTTTTGGCCCCATGTCCGTATAGACCACATAAACCTGAAAAAATACCACACACTGTGTGTTCTCTAACCCCTCCATGCGCCCCTGTAGACCGGTCGCGGAACTGCACCTACGTCATTAAGAATTTGCATATATACACAAGTGTAAGTTTTCCCGGTCTCTGATTGGCTGGCTACAAGAATCCTCGTCGGTGATTGGCCAGCAGTAACAGGAGAAGCGCTTCCGCTAAGGGGCGGGACCTTAGAGGGACCGTGCACATATAAGGCCTCGCTAAGAGGCGGGACTTCCTTTAAGACACAGCTGCAGGTGATTTATTACAGCGGGGTTTTAATCCACGGAGTTTGTAAAGTAATATAACACACGACGAATTAATATCGAGTTTGGACTCTCTGCACCCTGGAGAAGAGGACATCGGTGTCGGAAGCCGCTGCCATATGAAAGGTGAGTTATAACGCCGTTTAATCGGTTTAATTACTGCACGTGAGTTAGTTTGGTTTGTTTAGTCAGTTAAACGGCGCCAGAAAGTGTCGCGTGCGCTGTTAAAGGCGCGCGCAGATACATATAAGTGTTTAAAATATTAATTTAACTTTTGGTCAATTAGTTTTAAGCTGTTTTATTATATTTAATATATAAATTGAGCGTGTGACACGCGCCTGTGACGTCACGGTAGCGCGTCGTCATGACTACAGTCTTTGTTTGGGGGGGGGGTGAGAGGGGGGGTGAGGGGGGACTCGCAGTACAGTGTTCTGGTTAAGATAAACATATAAATTAACACAAATTATAAATAAACACAGATTAATATGAAGTTGACCATAAATGAAGTGGTATAAAGGAGGTTTTCCTCTGTGAAACAGTCTGATTAAAACATGATGATGATGATGAGGAGGAGGAGGAAGCCCAGTCCACTGGAGGAGGCCACACACTTCAGCCTTAAGAAGGAAGATCAAGATGGTCTGGAAGCTCAGTTTATAAATGAGTTTAAAGGTAAGTGTTACGTGTTCAGGTGGGATTGTTTAATTAATGATTAATGTCTCAGGTACATGACATGCTGTACTCCTCTTATTTAGGGAGAGGTGTGTTTAGTTGTACTGACTTTGATGAGGGAGATTTCCTATTGGAGTACAGAGGGGATCTCATAAGCAGAGAAGAATGTGAGCGGAGGCAAAGAATATATCATGATGCCCTCAAAGTGTTCATGTATGAATTTTGATTCAATGGCAAATTCCTTTGGTATGTACAAATATTATATACGTGGGGGAGATGTGGAAGTTATTTGCATGGTTATTTAGCACTAATGATCAGGGCTCATGTTCACCAAGCGTCTCAGAGTCGGAAATCGCTCCTACTGCAATTCCTAAATGGTCAAAAACTTCAGAATGACGCTATTTTGGCCTTATTTTCATGAGTGGGGAGGGGTAAGAGCTATTCATCAAGATTCTTAAAATAGGAAATCATTCCTATCTTCACCAAAATGTTGGAGAGCGCCGGAGGTGTCCTAACTGGTTAGGAATAGTGAGGAAGTGGTGTTCAGGCAGTAACACATGTAGAGGAGAGATGCTTAGAGCACAGAGCTCATAACGGGCATGTTTAGACAAAAATGGGGTGGGGGAGTAAAACTTTTTCTCTGGCTACTAATTCCAGCAGTCCGAAATAATAAATTAAACTTCATAGATCACGCACATTTCCCCACCATGCAGCATGAATGCATAATCCATGGCACATATTAAAATAATTATATTCATATATACATTTTATCTTGTATTAAATTATTTAAGTGAACTGTTTTCTTGTTTCCTTGTTATGAGCAGCACTTCATCGTTTCATTAACATGGCGTATCCCCATGTTTCTCACTCCTCAGGGGTACGTGTAACAAACTGACTGGTTACTCTGATGCTTTTACATATTGCATCCATTGACTTTTTATCTTTAGAGGTAAGAGTAGGACAGAATATTACTTCAATTATTTCTTTACATTTTACTCCCTTCGCCACAAGCAAAACACTCTCATCCTCTCGTTTTATTTGAAGTCATGTTGATCAGATTATGACTGACCTAGACAGCTCTATTATAGGGGCTTTAATCAGTTGTGATTGGAGCAGAGTGATTAGAATAACGTCATGCAGCGAGTCACACATCTATAGGTTTTGTTCATGTGCATAAAACCTTCACATATCTGCCGCTGATTTTAGCATTTCACTTTTTCACCGTTTAAAACTTTGTACACTTTACAACACCTCCTATAATGTGCAGACTACTTTGCGGCTCTGTGTCGTAAAAAGTGACGTCTCACACTTTCCTTGTCGCAGTCTTACTCCTTGCCGAAAGTAAGAATAGAAAGCTTTATAAATAACCTATATGTCCTTCTCTGAGGTGTCTTTAGTCCTAAATAAACTTTGATTCCTATGAGTGATTCTGAGATGCTTAGTAAATATGGGCCCAGTTTTATTTTCTTAAAGACCATTGACCATTAAATATTCAATGATAATGTTTTCAAATAATATAATATTCGATGAGAAGCTTTTGGTGCTGATATTCTCAGTTGTTGTGTCTATTTGGAATAAGAAGTATGTATTATTGTAATAGTAATGTATTATTAAGAGATTCACTGTCATTTGTTCAGTGTTGATGCAGCCCTGGATGATGGCTCCCTTGGGAGACTGGTGAATGATGATCATCTAAAACCAAACTGCAGAATGAAGACCATCCGTGTGGATGGTAAACCTCATCTTTGTTTATTTGCCATAAGAAGCATCTGTCCTGGTGAAGAGATCACATACAATTACGGCGATTCTGAGTGGCCATGGCGATGCAAGGTATGTAGATGTTAGTAATTTTGTGCATTATTTTAAAGCATTGGTGTATATTAAATGCTTTAAGCAGTTTAACACACTTAACATCTGGTTTCTGCCAGAGAATGTGTCTTACAGTCTGTTGATATAAGTTCAGGAGCAGGATGCTAATTTTTCCCTTCAAAGTTTTTTTTTTTTTTTTTGCATCCTTTGTCTATGGAATCATGCTCACTGTGTTGTTAGGGATAGTCCATAAGGACGCTAGTTCTTGGGACAGTGTTCTGTATTAGCGTTTATAAATTGGTATCAGGTCTAAAACAGTGCTGATGTGCCTGTTCGCATGCAACATGTTTAGCATTCATTGCGAAAACATTGGCACATGGAGAAACACAATTGCAGCTCAAACTGTGAGCTAAATAGCGATATCCAATATTTAGCATGTCTGTAATGTAAGTTAACTGACTTTTGATAAATTCAATATTTAAGTTTGCATATACAGTAGTATAGCCACTTCTGTGTGAAAGCTTTATAAGATTATAAGAAATAAGATTGCTGAGTCGACTGATTACATGAAATAGCATAAAAATATTTTTGTTTGCTTGCTTTATGCCCGTAAATATTTAAAACCTTCAAAACTTTTTTTAGATGACATCGTCTAAGAATTCACCACCTCCAGAACAAAAAGATACAGCAGATAAAAAGGCATCCAAAAAGGTGATGTAGAAAAGAGTAAAGTGTTATTCTTACGATTACAGTTACTCTTACAAATGTGTGCACTGTTTATTATATCTGTGCACAGTGTGGACATTGTAGCGTTTTTATTTTCTGAATATGCAAACTTTGACTTTATCTTTTGTATACATTGTTTGATATTCTGCTGGATAAGTGTTTTTTCTTTCTCTTAGTAAAAGTGTTTCTGAATGTGAAATTTTATTTCTTAGTGCCCGATAAGTGAGTTGCCATCAGACAGTGCTGCCTGTGAAGAACTGACCGTAGAAACAGACGAGGTAAATTAGTTATTCTGCATTTAAGTAAAGTTGTGTTTGTGAGAACTGTGTTGACGTACACATTTAGTGCAGTGTTCTACCTTTCTGTAGCTGAATATAACCTGATAATTGTTTTGTTCATCATTCTACCCATGAATTAAACACCTCATCTCAGTCAGAAGTCAGAGCTGAAGTAGAATTTAATATTCAAACCCTTTGCCTGTAGTAGAATATTTTTCTTTTTCTTGAATTTCAGGTTACCCTTGGTATGGCCCAATTGTCCTCAGAGAAGCAGAATTATATTGAGAAGAACGGTGGGGAGAAGGTAATATTGAGAATTACATGATTCAGGAAAATGATTACCTGTAGTCTTTACCTATTGAGCTATAAGTCTAATACCTGGATGTTTTTCTATTCTTAATATTTCCAGGTTTATCCTGTCAAAGAGTCGTTGGTTAAAGAGGAGCTGAGCTTTTGCTTATCAACACAAGGACTTGAACAGGTATTTAAATATTTAGATGGATTTGTTAGACATTATTTACAGTATTTCACCTTTTTTATTAAAACTGGAACAACACATTGTCAGTATAGGTTTTAATACTGTGTGAATGTGTTTGTATACACCGTTCCACACTGTGCCTAACCCCAGGTTATCATCTTTCTAAACCCTACATTTAACTCCATGTAAAGGAGTGTTTCACACTTGAAATTAAGGAGTGGGATTATCACAGCATTTTACCTGTTGTTCTAAAACACTGCTCTGTAGCAGGATCCACACCGCTTCTGCAGGGTTAACACCGCATTGTGGTGCCAAACATGTACAGTGTGGAACAAAGCAGGGGTAGAATGTTATGACTTGATACTTAGCAACATACAACCATCAGAAAGGCCTTGTGTAGAGTCACAGAAACTGACCAGCGTACACCTCATATCAATAACTCCACACGCTGTGTAAACAGCCATATCACCATCTGAGGAAAGTGTAAATACTGAAAGAATACTGTTATAAACACCTGAATTGGAGTAATAAAAAAAAAACATTGCAGAACTCTTAAAACAGTCGAATTATTATTGGGAAAGTGTTTTGTAGTGTTGATAAAGTTGTGTAAGACATAAATCTGTTTTATAAGGACATCCCCCTGAACATGTTCTAAGAGTATGTCCTGACTGAAGAATCTGTGTGTTGTGAGTTTTACAAAAACCTTGTCTATGAGGACACTAGTTATTATTGGGACAGTGTACTGTATTAGTGTTTATAAAATTGTGTATGACTGAAACCAGTTTTAAGAGAACACTGTTTTATTAGGACATCCTCAGAACATGTTCTCAGTGTTTGATCTGACTGAAGAATCTCAGTGTGTTGTTAGTTTTACAAAAACCTTGTTTATGAGGACACTTGTTTTTAACAGGGACACGGGGTGGGAGATGATTCTTTGGGCCAAGGAAATGCAAAATTTTAATTTAAAATTTATATATAGAAACACAATTGCAGCTTAAACTGTAAGCTGAATAGCGATAGCCAAGATTAAGCATGTCTATGATGCAAGTTAATTGACTGATGTAAGTTAATTGACTGATGTAAGTTAATTGACTGATGTAAGTTAATTGACTGATGTAAGTTAATTGACTGATGTAAGTTAATTGACTGATGTAAGTTAATTGATAAATTAAATATTTAAGTCTGTATATACAGTCTGCCTATACAGGAGTATAGCCACTTCTGTGTAAAAGGTAGTAACGAAATAAGATTGCTAAGTCGACTGATCACATGAAATGGCATGGAAAAAAATGTTTGCTTGCTTTATGCCTGTAAATATTTTAAACCTTTAAAACTGTTTTTAGATGACATCATTTAAGAATTCACCGACACCAGAACAACAGGATACATCAGATAAAAAGGCATCCAAGAAGTTGATGTAAGTGACACTTTTTTTTTCCTTACGAGTACAGTTACTTTTGACAGCTAGTCAAGTTCTTCCACACCAAACGTGCTCATCCATGTCTTTATGGACCTTGCTTTGTGCACTCGTGTGCAGTCATGTTGGAACAATTAAATTCAATTTTATTTAAATAGCGCTTTTAACAATTGGCATTGTCCCAAAGCAGCTTCACACAATCAGGAACAGGAAGGGGACATCCCTAACCGGTCCCCAAAAAGTTGAAAGGATGAAATTGTCTAAAATGTCTTGCTATGCTTGAGCATTCAGAGTTTTTCACTGGAAATAAAGGGCTGAAACCCCTGAAAAACAACCTCACACCAGTTCCAACATGACTGCACACCAGTGCACAAAGCAAGGGTCCATAAAGACATACAGAACATCAACAGATGCCTTTAAAAAGCTCTATACTTCAGAGAGTTGATTTCACACACTGCCTTAGTTACACTGATTGAGGCCAAATTTAACAAACCATTAACACTATCATTCACCCAAGATGTACAGTGTCTTTATCAGTTCCTTGAGAAGACTGCAAATATGGCGTTTGGGAAACTCAAAGAAACATCATCTCAGGTCTACATTGATCTAGCCAAAGCAACACTTGCAAGAATGATTGTTTTTAATCATAGACATGCTGGCGATGTGTAAAAAATGCTGCAAGTTTTCAGGAAAGGGACAGTACTGCTCTTCATGATTTTGCCCTGGGCCTCAGCAAATTTTAACAGAAACTCTGCAGTCATTTTAGTCCATGTTTGATGTTGTGTGCATGTTAAACACATTTTGACATTTCTCATGTCACTTTTACTTTAAGGTGAGATTGTGTGACAGTGTGAAGCCAGTGGACCTGATGCTGAAGATAACGTTCCTGCTGGTGCCTCTAATCATGTAGGTATGGACTCATCTTTATGTATATCTGTTAATTTTTTAACCCATAATTGTATTTAGGGAATAATTACCTATAGACTAAATGTTTTATATAGTTGAAATGTTTACATTTATTAATTAGTGCATGACTAGAATATTGTTGAAATTAGAGATGCTATATTTAGGACGAATTTAGTTATTTCTTTCCTTTAAATATACTTTTCCTCTGTATTACACAGCTTTAAATTTGTAATCAAGCAAGTTGTTAAGTGGTTAAACTGTATATGGTCAGGTTTTATAAAGTGTTTTTATAATTTCCATTAAATATGTGATGTCCATACTGTAGTGGCAATATTTTAAGGCATATGCTGTATGTATAGTGTTGCAGTACATGGGGAAGTTCCTATTATGCAGATGTACAATTCAGGGAGATTATAGGTAAAATGTCTTTCATATTGACACCAATATGCATAAAATTACCTTTTATAAAACTTGAGAATGTACACTTGAACTACTTGTTCAACTTAAGTCAATGAAACCTTGTTGAAACCAGATATTTACATACACTTTCAGAAAAAAAAAACAGTTCTTTCTTTACTGAAAAAAATAAGGGTACAAAAGTTTTCCTGTTTTACTTTGATTTAATGTTTGACAGTAAAGGAACAAAAGGTTTTTTTTTTATTTAGTATTATTAATTAATTTTTCAAGTGCATGTAAGTATCTGGTTTTAACTGTATATAGCTTTTCTCAATTGTCATAAAGTAGTAGTTATAAAGCAGCTTTACGTAGAATAAACATGATGGAAATACAGAAAAATCAGGAAAGGATAAATAGTATCACTTGGCTGTAAAATGACTTGGCTTGGCTTGTTGCACCACTCATTTTGGGCCCCACTTTGGCCTATTTTCGGCCCAGCAAAAAGAAGCCCCAGACCTTACATTTCCACCACCATGCATCACTGTTCGTAGAATGTTCTTTTTTTAGAATTCAGAGTAGCAGTGATCAATATAGGTTGTTTTACATATTGTATTTTCTTCAGATGTTTGCTGGCCGTATAATTAGAATTTTGGGTATGTGCTTAAGAACTGTTGAGGTTTCTTATCAGTGCATTGCTTATGTCTTGCAGGTATTCAGAAGATGCCCACTGAAACACCTCCTGAAGTTTCTCAAGGTACCTGAGATTTTACATTGGAATATAGCCAGCAATGTAAGTACATGAACCTCCCACAAAATTCAGGCTTAATAAAGTAAGTATTCTTATGTACAGGAAATGAGTCCGGGACAAAGATTGGGAACCCATGAATAAGTTGAAGAGTGTGTTGGTCCAATGCTGGGATTTTTTTACAACTGTGATGAAACTTTTGAAAGCACATATAACTAAAGGGAAACTCGGCACTTTGTCTGAATGCCAGCAGTGTTAGACTTTGTAAGAAATGGAGGTCTTTGCTTGAAAAGGAAAGCCCAAAATAAGTGATACACAAGCAAGTACGTTATTTCTTTAAGATTTTTTTGTCCACTTATTTTGTTTTTCATTTACATATGCAGCAGATTGTTTTTAAATTCTACAGTTGTTCTTAAATTCTGCTTTAACATTTTATTTTGAATAACTGGTTTAGGTTTCATCTTATGTTTTATTGATTATATATATAGCTATGCCTTGTTTTATTTAGATTGTTTTGAATGGTTCAATGGATTAAGATGCCTATGAAAGTACATAGTTGTACATGATGGATGTCTGTTTCTTCACTTGGCATGCTTGAACTAAAAAAAAGTTTTTCAATATTATCTAAGGGATAAAAATTTTATATAATAGTACTTGTGTTTATCCTGGCAATGCACTGTTGTAAATTTTGTGTGTTGCATTTGGATATGTTCCAATAAAACACATTTGTCCCTGTAGTACTGTAAGATCTTTTATTGTGTGTTGTATTTGCAAAACGGTTCTTTCAAATCACCTTGGTCCTGGCAATGCACAGTATTGTCATGTTTGTGTGTTGTTTACTATAATGTGCCAGTAAAACACATTTGTTCCTATAAACTAGCAAATTTACTTTTTCTGTGTGTTGTAAACTGCAAGGCGTCATAAATCAGTAGGACCTAGTAAACCCCAATTTTCACAGGGGCGGGTACTTTTAGGAGTGGGCGGGGAAGTCCTTATGTACCACTTAAATATCATGTTATCATATTTTGAGTTCTGTTGTGTGTATAGGAAATCCTGAGTGAGGTTCTTTTTCTGCAGAACAAAAGAAATTTTTTGATAGTATTCTCATCTCTGTAAAGCATTGGGAAAGGTGGGTCCCCTTAAACCACCACCCTACTGGTTTGGCCTTTAAAGACCTTATAAACCACAAAAACCAGTATGTGTGTGTGTGTGTGTGTGTGTGTGTGTGTGTGTGATAATTCGTGTTGCGGCCCCTTTAAGACTCGCTCCAGGAGGAAACAGGAAGTTTCTGCTCCATGAACATTAACACAAAGAAACAAACCGAAAGAGTGTGTGTGTGTGACATGGCGGGGATTAAAGGTGATTATTTAAAGACATGTTCAGATAGTTTAGATTTTAACTTCTGTAAGAATGAAACACTGAGACTTTAATTAAACTCTCAGAGCGACGCAGTGTGTGTGTGTGTGTGTGTATGTGTGTGTGTGTGTTGTTCCACCATCTCTATAGAACAATTTAAAGTTTTTATACTGTGTGTGTGTGTGTTTGTGTGTGTGTACTGGAGACTGTACTGTGTGTGTGTGTGTGTGTGTGTGTGTACTGGAGACTGTACTGTGACTGATTTTACACAGTCACATTATAAACATTTTATCTTAAACAATTAATTAATGATCGGATTAAAAGTCCTGGGAGAAATGTACACTGCGTTTAGAAAAACAAACAAACAAAACAACAACAATCTTCTGTTTGTGACGTTAAAAGTTTCCAAGTTATCTTTAAGTGCTTTAACATGCTGTGGCCTGTAGGGGGCAGCAGACTCAATGGTTTAACCTGAAGTCCAGCACTTGTCATAGTTTATTTCTCTAATGATATTATAAGAGTTCTGTTTTTGTTTTTGTTTTTTAAACACTTCCTGTCTCAGCACTGGTCAGTCTGTCATTCAGCGGCGCCCTTGGACTGACCTTCCTGCTCCTGGGCTGCGCGTTGGAGCAGTTTGGGTACGTCATCTACTGTACAGAACATTTGTCTTGTTTTTAAGTTTGATTGTGTATGCTTTGTATTTTTTACTGTGTGTGTGTGTGTGTGTGTGTGTGTGTGTTTGGGCTTTGCAGAGTGTACTGGCCTCTGTTCGTGCTGATTTTCTATGTGATCTCGCCGCTGCCACACTTAATCGCCACCAGGCTCGGAGACAGCACGGACTCCTCCAGCAATGTCTGCAGGGAACTGGCACACTTCATAACCACGGGGATCGTGATCTCAGCTTTCGGGCTGCCCGTCATACTGGCACGCAAAGAAGTGGTAGGATGGGGGGTGGTTTTACATTTTGCATCAGTCTCAGGCAATATTTCTTCCATGATTGTTAATCTTAAGTTACAAATGATTCATAATGCGTTATAACGTAAAATTTAGGAAATGTGGGGACGTTTTATTTAAATTTGAATAAAATGTAACTAATACTAAAAGACTTTAAAAATCACATGAGCCATCATTTTGTTCACAATAGAACATAGAGAACATTACGAAAGTAAAAAAACTGAAAATTTTTATACTTTATCCACTAAACGAGCTCGTTCTAAATTCCATGCTTGCTGCAGGTCTCAAAATAGTTGGGACGGGGCAACACATGGCTGAAAAAGCAAGAAATTTTGAAAAGATTCTGCTGGAGAACATCTAGCATTGGGTCTTTAACATGATTAGCTGTATAAGAAGGGATGTCTTAGAGAGGCGGAGTCTTTCAGAAGTAAACATGGGCAGAGGCTCTCCAATCCGTGAAAGAGTGCAGATGAAGGCTTTGCAAATCTCATCATGTACAGTGCACGACATCATCAAAAGTTTCAGAAATCAAAAGACCTGGAGAAATCTCTGTGCGTGAGGGACAAGGCCAAAGACCTTTGTTGGATGTCCGTGGTCCTCAGGCTCTCAGACGACACTGCGTCACTCATCGGCGTGATTGTGTTATTGATGTTATTAAATGGGCCCAGGAATACTTCCAGAAACCACTGTCTGTAAACATAATTCGCCGAGCCATCTGCAGGTGCCAACTAAAGCTCTCTCATGCAATAAGGAAGCCATATGTGAACCTGGTCCAGACCGCCGTCGTGTCGTGTGGACCGAGGCTCATTTAAAATAAACAGTTTCAAAGTGGAAGAGTGTTCTATGGTCAGACGAGTCCAAATTTGACATTCTTGAAAATCATGGACGCCGTGTCCTCGGGGCTGAAGAGGAGGGAGAACTTCCAGCGTCTTATTAGTGTTAATTTCAAAAGCCAGGTTCTGTGAGGGTATGGGGGGCATAAGTGCGTACGGTACGGGCAGCTGGTGTGTTCTGGAAGACACTATGAATGCTGAAAGGTATATAAAGGTTTTGGATGATGTTTCAGGCCTTGTGTATTTCAGTAGAACAAAACCACATACTGCAGCTATTACAACACCATGGTTTCGTAGTAGAAGAGTCCAGGTTCTGAATTGGCCTGCAGTTTAGATCTTTCACCTGTAGAGAACATTCAACGCATCATTAAATGAAAGATTCGCCACAGACGACCACAAACTCTTCAGCAGCTGGAAATCGAATCAGGCAAGAATGAGACCAAATTCTAACCAAAACTTCACAAACTCATAACCTCATCACCCAGACTTCTTCAAACTGTCTGGAAAAGAAGAGGAGACGCTACACCATGGGGGTATCCATTTAGTGGATAAAAGTGTAAAAGTTCTCAGTTTAAGCATTTCTTATGTTCTCTTCGTTTTATTGTGAATAAAATATTGTCTCGTTTAATTTGAAAGTCTTGTTTTTCAGTTATAGTTCAATTTTATTTAAAAAAAAAACATCCAAATTTTCCAGAATTTGGCTTCTAGGTGATAATGTAACATCAGGAATCATATTCAAATGACTCTGATTTACACTCAGATTCAAATGATTCAAATATCATGTGATGCTCCTTAGTGAATCAGATTACAAATGACATGACACATGAATCACGTTTAATTGACACCGATGCATAAAAAAAAAAAAAAGAAATCATGGTCAGCGACACACACACTGTGTGATACCACTGATAATTTAATCCTGGACTCGTATTCAAGTCAAGAACGAAATGTTAAACTTGAATGAATCCCGAGTCTGATTGATTCACTGAACTGACTCACCTTGTGTTCTTTAAACAGATCAAATGGGGGGCCTGCGGGTTGGTGATGGCGGGAAACAGCGTCATCTTCCTCACCATCCTCGGCTTCTTCCTGGTGTTCGGCAACAGCGATGACTTTAGCTGGGAGCAGTGGTAAAGCCGCATCTGAGGACGGGTTGCCAGATCTAGAGGGAATCCGAATGTTTTTTTTTGTTCTGAGGAGAGGGAAGTGGGTGCAATACGGGGGGGAGGGGGAGGAGTTAAGGCTAAGCTTTATTAGTAACATTAACGGCGGTGTTGTTAAGGGCCGGGGAAAGGGGGGGGGGATATATGGGTTGGGGATTCGTCAGGGCGAGGAAGAAGGAACATCAGTGTCCTTTCACTGAATCGCCAAGTCCCGCTTTAAACCAACACACACGCTTCTTATTAAAAACTGACGTCACATTGGGTAATGTAGGATGTGCGCTTTACGTAAGGTTTTCACTTCATTCATGCTGGATTTATAATCGACACTAGTTTAGTAAAAATAATCGCAAACAGCTAGAGCATTCCAGAGGGATTGTTACCTTATGGAAATGTGGGTATAATTAACAAGAAAAAAAAAACAAACACAAAAAACACTTGCTGACGTAAAGCATAAAGCGTCTCTGTGTCCAGACAAAGCGTCTGTCATACTAATATGTCAAAAAAAAAAAGAAACTGGACCCCTCACTGGCCTTTAGCGATAAAGAACTCCATTTACAGTCTATAATCCCGACATGTCTGTTTAACAAAGCTGTTCATTTAGGCTTCTGATTAATGATCTGTGCATATTCTCTCGTCACAACACACAGCTTGGGCTTCCCCTTGGCGAGTGAGTGAGAGAGTGAGAGAGAGCCTTCCTCCTCCTCCTCCTCCTCTTCCTCCTGCATGAATGTAAAATATAAACGAGCCGTCGCTGCTTAGCTCCGCTTCGATTCCAGATTGATGTCCAGCTCGTAGCTCTTCATCCTTCATATGACTCAAAATTAAACTATGTGCATTAATTTACACTACAACTCGTCATCATGAATCACATGCAGATGACTCGCTGAGACTTGGCAGTTCGAACATTAAATCATTTCTGCCCGACTCATCCAGATTTGATTCATTTACAAAGTGCCAGAGTCATTTGCATTTGTTTCAAGTATTAAGAATTAGATTTTTCCAAATTTGACTCATGAACATGTTACCACAGTCATTTGCATTTGATTTGTGTGTTGAGTATCCGACTTGTTTCGATTTGACTCATGTTCACACTATCAGAATCATTTGCATTTGATTCATATATACAGAATCAGATTCATTTAAATTTGATTTATGTATTCATAATCAGAGTCATTTGCATTTGATTCACCTACACAGTATCACTCATACCAAACTGACTCATTTGAACATATTTTCGCTACACAACAGATAAAATCTCGTACATTATCTCCCGTCCACTTCGCCACCATCACTTAAACGCCTAATTTCTTCATCCCAACCTTAACCATCATCATCAGTAAGCGTATTTAATATAAACAGATGAAGCGTATCGGATGAAAAGCCATAGCAGTTTATTCATTTATAGTAAATATCATTGGTGTCGGTTTTCACTGCAGATAAAAATCTATATGTGTATTTTCTGATGTTTTTGTTTTGTTTAACCACAGGTTTACACACTTCCTGTATGTGTATCTGAATATTATGAACATATAAACTTCATGAAGACTCATCTGTAACAGGCTAATCACAGTTTAGTTATTATTATTTCCTACACCCAGTGTGTGTGTATATATCTGTGTTTGTGTGTGTGTGTGTGCATGTGTGTGTGGGGCGTATGTACTATTAAGCAATAAAGCACTTGTATTTTGAGTTTTGCTGTTTGTCTTGCTGTTGCATTCAATAAAAATAAGAATAATAAAGTAAAATCTCCCGTTCTATAAATATTGACTTTATTATTTTTTCGATTCAGTTCTAGTGCAACTTCTGCTGTTTATATGAAACACTTTTTTCTCTCACCTTAAATTCCACCCACATTAGAGGACGTCTATTTCTGAGCTAAAAAACCTGCAGCATGAAACTAAAACCTCCCACACACACACACACACACACTGTCCTACTGCGGTTTTTTTGTCCTCCAGCATTTTTTTTTTTTTTACCTTCATTTCGATCTGCACAGATAAAAACACTTTCCCTGTAGCTGGACGATCATATAGAAATCTACGAAGCGAACGAAAGAGAAGGGTGGTCATGTCTAGAACCTCTAATGATTTTATTGTTGGAGAACCCTTTAAACATTTAAGAAGCTCCGCGTGTTTTCGTGATAGACAGACGTCCAAGCTGTCAATCAAGAGGCTAAGAAATTTGAATCATAATGGAGAACCTCCAAAAGACCTGTACGGAGGATAAAGAAGGGGAAAATAACAGAAGGAAAGAGAAAGGGAATTCAACAAGAACTAGAGAGGTACATTTCCTGAAGATAATGTGGGCGGTGCCAGCTGCGGCAAAACTCAGGCCTCAATATTCGTTTCCTTTATTTCTCTGTGAAAAGCAGCATGATTAGCATGTTGCTAGCATGATGCTAATATAATAAGCATGTCGCTAACAGGATGCTAGCATGATTATCATGTTGGCAGCATGACGTTAAGATGATTACTAGCAAGATGCCAAAATGATTATGATGTTGCTAGGATGATGCTAATATGATGCTAGCATGATCAGCATGTTGGCAGCATGACGGCAAGATGATTAGCATGTTGCTAGCACGATGCCAATGTAATTAACATGTTGCTAGCATGATGCTAATATGATAAGCATGTTGCTAACATGATGCTAGCATGATTAGCATGTTGGCAGCATGGCAGTAAGATGATTAGCATGATGCTAGCATGATGCCAATATGATTTGCATGATGCTAATATGATAAGCTTGTCACTAACATGATGCTAGCATGATTAGCATGTTGCTAGCACGATGCCAATGTGATTAGCATGTTGTTGGATGATGCTAATATGATAACCATGTCACTAACATGATGCTAGCGTAATTAGCATGTTGGCAGCATGACGTTTAGATGATTACTAGCAAGATGCCAATATGATTAGCATGTTGCTAGGATGTTGCTCATATGATGCTAGCATGAGTAGCATGTTGGCAGCATGACGGTAAAATGATTAGCATGTTGCTAGCACGATGCCAAAATGTTTAACATGTTGCAAGCAGGATGCCAATATGATTAGCATGATGCTAATATGATGCTAGCATGAGTAGCATGTTGGCAGCATGACGGTAAGATGATTACAAGCACGATGCCAAAATGTTTAACATGTTGCTAGCATGATTAGCATGTTGGCAGCATGACGTTAAGATGAATATCATGATGCTAGCACGATGCCAATATGATTAGCATGTTGCTAGCATTATGCTAACTATATTAGTATGTTGCTAGCCCACCCCCATGTCTCATGAGTTAGATTCAGTTTCAAAGTTCCCATGGAAGTTGGCCCAGCAGGGAACACAACTGTGAGCACTTGCTGTTTCACTGGGGAGAACCTTCACCGTTATATGTCAGTGGGACAGATCGGGGCACCTCTTGCGCCCCAGGGGGTAAACACACAGCTTTCAAGCCACTTCAGATGCAGTCATTTTAGGTTATCTACCAAATGTTTGCTCTGCGCTAGAATCTGTCAAAGTCTGTCTTAATGTTAAGTCTTTGGGATTTTTGGGGCGGTAAATCGGGGGAAAATCACCCCCCACCCCTTAGAAAAGTCACATTATAGCATCCCATTCCCTAATAAGCCACATGATTCAACACCTCTTTTATGGGTTTACGACAAACGGTGCGGGAATAGTTACACGCCAAAGATTGTACGGGAGAAAAAGAATAATAAGAAACTGAATAATAAGACTGTAAGATAATACAAGTGAGGCTTCTCTTCACAACCACCAATAATAAAAAAGAATTCAAATAAAAGTGAAAAAAGAGAAAAAAAGAAGGATGCAAAGGGAAGAAGAAAAAGACAAAAAGGAAAACAGGAAGATAAATAATTGAAGGAGAGCATAGAGAAGAAAAAGAGAAAGTAAATCATATTTAGATCCAGCGGGTTTAAACATTCCTGACAGCACTGTTAACATTACAGGCCTATCTATAAACACACACACACACACACACACACACACACACACCTGGAGTATCTGTTTAAAGTCATTTTATTTTATATTATCCAGCTTTTTCCATTTCTATTACGGGTTTCATTTTATTTATACATGCTGTCACTGTGAGTAATGTCTTCGCTGGCACACACACACACACACACACACTGTGTCCGGTGTGCTTGTGGAAAGTGCAGGAGGACATAATACGTGATTTAGGTAAGGGGTTATGAATGCTAATTCTGTGTGTGTGTGTGTGTGTGTGTGTGTGTGTTCCTGTTCTGCTTCCTCTCCTCTAACAGATGAGGTCGTTACTTTTTCATTCAACAAGTGATTTTTAATATGAATCCCATTCAAACGATTATTTCACCTGTAATTATTCTGTAATAAATGCTTTGTGATTTAAACTCTAATGACTCTACAGTGTCGGGAGGATTTACAGTAAGAATCAAATTCACAAGCGTCTGGCTTAAATGATCTTTACACAGAAAATCAGATTCTAGTTCCTTTTACGGATATGAATCTTTACACCAGGAATCAAACTCAGGTGACTCTGACACACCGTGCCCCAACACAGTGAATCAGTTAGACAGTAATTCAGTCTAATGGAAAACGTTCTTTACGTCATGAATCGAAATTTAAACATCTCTGAAGGGAGCCTTTGTTATCCCACGAATCAAATGTAAATGTAACCTATGAAGCAAACTCGTCCACCGTCTGACTCACGTCATATCAGTTTCACCATGAATCAACTTCAAATGACTCAATGTGCCTTTCCTCTGGGAATCAACTTCAAATGACTCCCACACAGTTTTCCTTTACTCCATGATTCAATTTCAGTTCATTCCAATGAAGTGTATGAATACGTTTAAAACCACTTCAGCACAACGGGTCAAACACCAAAAGTCAAACACCAAAAGCACCTGGTAGAACCGACTCTTTAAACACTGAATCAATTTCAAATGACTCAGATCCAGTTCACACCTACTCTATGAATCATTTTAAACTATTCTGAAATAATTTGATCTACAACTCACTTTCAAGTAACTCTATTAATGTACATTTAACGTTTGTACCTTTGCTTAATGAATCATTTTCAAGGTTTCAAATTACTTCAAAAAAATCTCTAGGAATCAATTTCAGATGACTCCAAGAGTCGATTTTAAATGTCTCATCCAATGATTCAGTGTGTTTTTTTAATTCTATAAATCAAATCCGTTTCAAACGACACAGTGCACCTTACTCAACTGGAACACTTTGTTGCATGCTAATGCTAATGTCCTTCTAGCTAACAAGTCACTTAGCACTAGGATGGAAAAGGGCGCAGTAATTGGTGTAATTACGGATGTGCTAATCACAGTCGACACCTGAGAGACAGGGGGACGCGGCCCGGGGGAACGCGGCACGGCGTTGCTATAACACCAACATTAATGCCAGGTTTGAATGAAAGCAGGTTCTGTTAATGCGCTTTAATTACCACGGCGACGCACTTTGAGGAAATGTGATTTCCACTCTGTCACCAGAGAGCCTGTGGAGACGTGACGTCTGGAGATATTTCATGCTCAGTTTATGGAACCAAAAGATCAGATGTGAAGCAAGAGTGTTTTGTTGCATCCTGCGGGGCTAACGCCGCTGGTGTGTCGCTAACGGCCTCCGTCCTCGGGGCAGCTTTCGCTTGATGAGCAGAATAAAGTGTGGGGACCATAAAGAGAAGACGGATGATACTGAGGAGTTTAGGAGACGTGCCTGCTTCTCACACCTGCTGACTTTAATTACACAATAAAATACTTTATCTAGCGCTAGCAGGCTGGCTAGCCAACTCATCACATTACTTTTATAAGGTCATAAAATTCTGCCTAGTTAATTTTGGTTACTGGTTTTAACCAAATGATGAAATTCATCCTCCAAAAAAGTAATTTTGTTTTTAAATATGCGTTTTTTTTTAATTACTAAACAATATTGTTCACTTGTTTTGAATTGCACTGTAGAAACTAATCTAATGCTAGCTAGGCTGCTAGTTAAGGTCTGAACTTACTTACACTATAAATATTAATATAATACTATGGCTGAACATGACTAGTGATTTTGGCCAGTTTTTATTTAATTTTATTAAAGCAAGAACATACGTAACAAGATTGATTTATATATTTTTTCTTTTGTCTTTCAGCTGTTCCCTTTCAGGGATCGACACAGCGAATCATCTGCCTCCACCTAACCCTATCCTCTCCATATCATTTTTAAAAATAATTTAAGTAACAAAAAATGCTCTGGTACTAGCTAGTTTGTTGGAGGTTACCTGTAATCATAGACAAGTTTTGCTAACTTTAGATAAAGTCAGGACATCTAGCTTATCAAGTCTGTTAATTTAGAAAAAAAAAAATCCACTCTAGAGATTCTAGCCTGATAGATAGTTTGGTATGCTAGCCAACACTATCGCTAATTAAGCTCCATGCAGGACGTGTGTTTGCACTCATCACGCGCGCGAGTGTATCTAGCAGACAAGTGGCCCTGAGGTGTGTTCTGTACGGAACCGATGATGAAATTTAACCACGCTGAAGAGCTCTGTCTCGGCACGATCGATGTGAATTAATAATTCATAATTCATGTAGAGATGTGCAGCGTGTGCGCGGAGTCGATGGACAGGTCGAGCGAAACGGCCCTTTAGTGGACGGCAGCCGAGGATGAGCGTTGCCTGGAAACAGACTTTGTTTCCTTGTGTTTTTCTGACGCTGAGCTCGGCCTTGAACGCGGGCCATGTAGACGCTCCGGCTTTATCTGCATTGTTCGCTTGTTCATCCTTCGCTCGAGACTCTTCTCACTGATGCACATCCAAAGCTGAGAGAATATTTAGGACAAAGAGGACATCTTAAAAATAATGCGTGATAAATTTCATACCAGAAATGATTCTTAGAAACTAGACTACACAATAGGTTTTATACATTATGTTTTATACACTGTGTACCATGCACTTTAAATTATACACTATGTGGTATAAAACGTACACTTTACTATATTACACTACCGAATACTAACTACAGTATAAACATTTTTCTACTTTCTACTTTTGAAAATTTTATTCCTTAGAAATATAGCGTTTTTTGTTTTGTTTTTTGTTTTTAATAAATTGCTCCTTAATCTTTCTTTAAAGAGTTTTAAACTTGACAGTAAACAATGGAAATCCATAGCAAAATGCAACGCATGTGAAAAGCCATTCGCATCATTTCTTTCTGTCACATGATCAGTGAAGCGAAACTCCTAGCTGGATTGAATAGCCGCTGCCGTGAGTGGATTAAATGTGTTCAGTGGATTTTAGAAGATTGTCAAGTCATGAACAAAGGAGGTTTTCATTCTGCTCCCGGCATTGCAGCTTCCCCAGCAGTCATGGAACTGTGCGAAGTGTGACTGGAGCTGGTGGAGGACAAGGAGGCTGGTGATGCTGTAAACTGAACTTGATTTTAATGCTCCTCACGATGCTCAGAAATGTTTGCAATTGAAGGTTTCATGAGCACTAAAAATCTTTACAGTACACCACATCGCCTTCGACCTGCATTGGTTTTTAGCTAAGACATTGTATTGATGAAGAGAGAGTCGAACCACTCCGTAAAATCTTCTCCAGCTAATCCTAAAAACTTTCAGTGGGGTTAAGGTCTGTGCTGCCGAGTCCAGGCGTGAGTACGACTCTTCACAGGATCACTCCTTCACAGTCGGAGCCAGACGGACCTTTAGATTTTAATTATTTAATGCAACCTCTGGAAGGGAATAGATCTTGTGCTGCTGCATGAGGTTGTCAAAACAATCCCACGTCAAACGTGCCTTAATCAAAGCTAAAGGCGGTCCAGTGAATTATTAGAGTGAGCCACCTTTTTTTATTTCGTCCAGGCAGTGTGCTATACACTATACACTGTATACTGTGTACGTATGAACCAACATGTCAATGCTATTATTAGCGCTCAAACTATGGACGTATAATTATTTCACTATGTATGATAAACATACGGACATTTCAACTTTCATTCATTACACGTCTATTACTATAAACCTATAAACTAGACCAAAGCAATCTGGCAACCGTGCACAGGTTCATAACAGGAATGTAAAGAGTGTGAGTTATTTATTGATTTATTGAGAGCTGAACGTTGTGTGTTTGTATCTAAAACCAAATTTAGACGGAAAATGGAGTATTATAATATTAAAATATTGTGTAAATTATCACATTAACTGTTGCTGTATCAGTACGACAAGCAGTTTTCATTAAAAAGACGGAGACATGTGTATTATGTGTGTGTCTGTTTATTACACTACTGGATGTGATAACTCATTACACTTTTACACATTTAACTGTAAAACTTTGACGAGTTTTGTTTAATGACGTTGCTGCCATTGTCGGTGTATCATCCAATCATAGAGAAGAGTCCAGGCGATCCTCCCATGGGATCTTATAAACATGCACTGTGTCGCTGCCCAGGTCGTCCCCAGGCTTCTGATCCAGGAGCAGGAGGAACATCGCATCAAAGTCTACCAAGAACTCTGGACGAGCCGTCCTTCATGTCGAGGATCATCACTGGTGTCCCTGAGACGAAGCGAAGGTCTTCATCCCATCATCTCCAGGAAGAAAAAAAGGCGGGGCAGTTCTACAGCTTGGCGGCACTGTGCATGGAGACTTCGTCCCCAGGGGCCCTGGACCGTCAATAGTCGATTCTACCTCCAGGTTTCAACACGTCTGCGGGAGGACGTACAGGGACACGACTGGATCCGTCCCACCTCGTAATAATAAAGTGCAGTAATATAGTAAAGATCACATTACATAAAGAGGTCCAATGTGTTTAATCACTGGGGAAATCAAACTTGATTTGTTCACAAGAATCGGTTCGAATGTTTTGTTTAGTTCAATTAAAAATCAATACAATTTCATTTTAATTTACTTTTAAGCGTGAATTTGCTTTTAAACAGCATACAGGCTTATTGATCATCACAATGATATAAAATTACTGTTTAAATTCCCTACAGTGTGAATACAATCCTCAGTCCTCAAGAACCGATTCACATGCTCGAGTCACTGAAACGTGTCGGTTCATTTGATTAGTGTTTCATTGCCTTTGTTTGTTTGTTTCACACTGATCATCACTCCGCGAGCCAAACACAAACAGCAACATGTTGACAGACACGTGACTCGGATCAAACACAGCGCCTGAGATCAAAGAGTAGTTCAAAGAGTCGTTCGTTTTTAAATAAAGAGCCGAACCGTTAGAGAGAGAGAGAGAGAGAGGGAGAGAGAGAGAGAGGGGGGGGGGGAGAGAGAGAGAGAGGGGGGGGGGGGGGGAGAGAGAGAGAGAGAGAGAGACACACAGAGAGAAGAGAGACACACACACACACACACACACAGATCCCCCCTTTGATCTCTCTCTCTCTCTCTCCTCCTGGACGTTTCTATCAGTAGACGGAGTGAATAAGGGGGTTAGGAATAAGCCGAGGTAAGGTAAGTGTGTGTGTGTGTGTGTGTGTGTGCGCGCGCGCGGAGGAACAGGCGATGCGTTGTAGAAACGAGCTCGTGCGGTGCATTGTTTGTGTCACGATGTGATCCGACGTGTCCTCGTGCTGGACTCGGACCTCCGGTGGGACCGTCACTGACCTGCCCAGGTGTGTTTAGGGCTGGAGGTGTGAGAGCTGACCGTGCGGAGGAGCCCCTGCTGCTGGAGTACACACACTCAGGGTTATTGTTATTATTAATATTATTATCATTAATATTATTGTTATTATTATTATTATTATTATTGTTATTATTAATATTATTAATATTATTGTTATTATTAATAATGTTACTATAATAAATATATTCATAATAACAATAATAATAATAATAATAATTATTATCATAATCCATTAAAAAAAAAATTTAACTATTGTTTTTCTGAAATTTAAAATTAGAAACAGAAACAAGAAATAATGAACATAATCCCGAGACACTTTCAGTTTAACATTTATTAAAATATATTCATTTCAAACAGTGAGAGATTTCATTCCTTCTGTGATATCGGTACTAGCGTATCACAATAATGATATACACTATACAGTATTTCTATATACACGCTTTATAATATTTGCCCAAACCTGTTAATTATTGAATTCAGGTGTTTAAATCAATCTCTTCTCCCCAGTGACGAAAATCTTAATGCAGTTGATCCTCTGCAATTCAATTAAATGTAATTTTTAAATTTTTTAAGGTAAATAATCGTATTGTGAGACGCATTTTCACATAGGAAATAATGTAAATGCAGTCCAATCCAATCTGTTCCAGGCACATGAATATATTACCAATATTATCAATTTCCAAGACTATAATCATTTTTTTGCATATAAAAACAATCAATACATCTAGAAAAGACATTTAAATAAATAGACATTAAAGCTCACTTAACCCTAATTTATGATTCCTCTCAGCACCAGGTGTTTTAAAAACCAAACTAAAAGCGGCTCCATTTTCTTCTTGCTACCGTCCTTTATAACATTCTTGGGAGCGATGGTGCTGTGTCCTTCACTTAATCGTACAAAAATTGGCAAAAATAAATAAACACACACAAAAAAACAGAAGTTTGTGAAACTAGCCAAAAATGATGCGGTATACGAGCGACTTAGTGCACAAAGCGAGTTCGGTGTGGAAGAACTCGAGCGGCCCGAACACAGAGCCCTGACCTCAACCCCATCGAGCACCTTCGGAATGAACTGGAACGATGGAGATTGTGAGCCAGACCTTCTCATCCAACATCAGTGTCTGATCTCATAAACGCTCTACAGAATGAATGGACACGAATTCACACAGAAACACTCCATAGTCTGGGGGACGGGATTTAAAGAAGAGTGGACGCTGTTAGTGCTGTAAAGGGGGACCCACTCCATATTGAAGTCTATGTATTTGGATACCATGTCACTACAGGTTTGGGGAAATACTTTTGTAGTGTAGTATATTTTTTAAATAAAGCTTTATTGATAAATGAAACCTCACACCTTTTAGGCGAATACGTTGGGTTCTCACTTTACACATCAGGGCTCCGGGATCGTTTACGAGAACCTTAAAGTCTGGTTCATTTTAATCAGTGAGAGCAATGTTGTTCCAGGATTGGGGGCCGCGCCGCGCCCGAGTCCACTTGAAGAGGTGGTGTTAGGAACGGTGTGGTGTTCTCAGATATGGAATGAGTGCACAAAGCCAGTCACACCTCCACACTGCCACCTGCTGTAACGGAGGGTGAAAATGTGTAAATGTGGGGAGGCGGGAAACAAATCAACTGTCCTGTCTCTGTCTGTGTTTATGATAAAATCACTCTGGAACATTGTGGACGCCGTGATGCCTTGAGTGTCTCCTCAGTTTCGTGATCTGGTGATGTTCTGGTGATGTTCTGGTGATGTTGTTCTTCATCTACAAGCTGGATTGTAATCGACATTTAGCTTTTTCCTCAGTTTTAATATGAAATGTAGCATTGATTGCCCTTTAAGCTACACCTGTTAATTAATGCAAGCGATGGTGTGTGTGTGTCTGTGTGTGTGTGTGTGTGTGTTTGTGTGTGTGTCAGTGTGTGTTTGACCTGCCCTCAGTGACTCATTGATTCTCAGCCCAAAGCGGGAATTTGCCAGGAAAAGTCAATTATCTCTAATATACACATCCCACAGACATCAGTCTATCTGTCTGTGCTTTGCCCCCCCCCCAGAATCCCCCCCCCCCCCCCCCACCTCAGCACCCCCCCACCCCCGGACATATTGACCCGGTTTTCAGACCCGAGCTCTTCAATCAGGAACAACATAGTTTATGTCATAACACACAGTTCATTTTCTGTTTGGCCACAAGAACAGGATGATTAGTTTTTATTTCAACACACACACACACACACACACACACACACACACACGCACACACACACACACGCAGAGGGTTTAAAGCACTGTAAGACGCATCACACATCAAACATTTCTCCTTTTCATCTGTTAGTGCTCTGAAATAAAACATCAATCTCACGTGAACAACAGCACAGAGTCACGTCACTCATCACTCATCAGTCCATCTCCCAGCTGTAATCATACGGCACGGAGAGAGAGAGAGAGAGAGGGATTTGTGTGTTCTTTCTTTACTTTTTATAGTGAAGCAAAGCAAAGAATCACCAAATCCATTCACATGTAAGAGCTGGCAAGAGCTAGAGCAAAGGAAAAGAAGAAAAGAATGAATGAATGAGGAAAGGAAAGAAAGAGACGGTTTAAAAAAGGGAAGGAAAGGAGGAAAATAAAATCAAAAAGGGAAAAAAATCACGAGACAGGTGAAGAGAAAGATGAAAAAGAAAGGGGGAGGAGCTGTAAGAGGGCGGAGTGAGGAGGCGTGTCTACGGTCCTCATTACACACTCTCATTTCTCATCATGTTGTATTAGTGTGTGTGTGTGTGTGTGTGTGTGTGTGTGTGTGTGTGTGTGAGAGAGAGAGAGAGACATTAAACACACTCACGGCTCTGTAAAGTAAATTGCAGGGAGATTGGTTTGTGTTCGACCTCCATCTAGATTGCTTTTAACACACACACACACACACACACACACACACACACACACACACACACTTAGGTTAACCATCAAACACAAGACATGTGACTCGAATCTCATCAACATGCAAATTTCCCCATCAATAGAACAACATGCGGAGAGAAACGTCAGATCGTTCAGAGGACGATTTTACACTCAGGAGTAACACACACCAGTGTGTATCAGCGTGCTCCTGTGTCTGAACACACCACAGCACGGGGGAGAGAGAGAGAGAGAGAGAGAGGTGGGGGGGGGGGGGGATTGAGTGTAAGGAAAAAAGGCAGAAAGCAATTGAGAAAGATAGAAGGAATGAAAAAAGAAAATAATTAAAGAAATAAAGAAACTGAAGCAAAGAAAGGATCATAATTAAAAAAGAAAGAAAAGAGAAACAAAAAGAAAGAAGCATTATTAAAAAAATGAAAAAAAAAGTAAAAAAGATGAAAAAGAAAGAAAACATTGAGGGAAATACAAATAAAAAGAAAAAGGGAGAATAAATGAAATGGGAAAGGAAGAAAAAAAAGTAATGATATAGAGACAGTTGGAAGAAAAAAGAGCAGAAAGAAAAATAGAGAAGATGAAAATAAACTTAGGAGAAATAAACAACAACAGGGGGAAAAGAAGAATGAAATAAGAGGAAGAAGAAATAAGGAAAAGAAAAGATTGATAACGTCAGTCAGAAGGGAAGAGAAAAAGACAGTGAGACAAAGAAAAGACAGCAGAATGAGAGAGAGAGAGAAAAGAACGAAAAAAGAAGGAATTATAAGAAAATATAAACGGATTTGATTCAGAAGGTTTAATGACTCGTTTTGAATCACTGAATCGAGTCGAGTTACTGAGTCGAGTCCCAGCTTGTCTTTGATCTAATCTCAGTGTGTAATACTCGTTATAATGAACCGTAATAAACTCTGTGATGATCTCTCTCTCTCTCTCTCTCTCTCTCTCTCTCTCTGGTGGTGGTGAAGGTCTCATCTACATTCATCACACACTGTCTGAGGAAGAGAGGAGGAGGATGAGGAAGAGTCGGAGCGTGCTAGCAGTCACGCCTGAAGAGGTGAGTGTCAGAGAGACTCGGAATCAGACACTGTGGCTGCTTTACAGCGTCTAAATCACATTACTGCCCTGTTCAGGTACTAACGCCTGGACAAAGGGACAGGAACCCCGCCCAGTGGAGCTATTTATACTGGAGTGTCAGTGATATTAGAGGATTATTATCACCATCGTTAACATCCATGACCATGATCACACTGGACATTAGTAATGTTATAACTAATGATTGATGATTTCAGGAAATAATGAATTAAACACAATGACACTGGACATTAGAGGTGGACAATTGCATTGTAGTTGAATATTCCTGATAGTGGACATTTAGGATGTTATAACATGATTAATAATGGACGTTAGTGTTTAGGACATTTGATCCTGTTGATATTGGATATTAATTAATCTGTCCTTGTTGGATAGGTAGTGATACCGGACACTGGTGTTGGACACGGGAAATATTGAACATTAAAGTCATTAAAGTGCAATTGATAATAGACATGCTGATATGGGACTTCAGAGGTAGACATAATAATATTGGTAAAAAGTAATATTGGACATTACTGGTATTGGACATGAGTGTTTTGGACATCGGTGATATTGGACACCAGAGTTTGGTGGTCGACAATGTCACCTACGTCCAACACTGGTCCAGTGTACTCGATCTCTAGTATTACCAATGACCAGTCCTAATGTCAAACATTATCCATGTCCAATATCACCAGTGTCCAACTCTAATGTCCAGTATCAACAATGTACAATATCACCGGTGTCTAACTTTTATGTCCAATATTACCAATGCCTAGGGTTAGGCACGAGACCAGTGTTGGATGTAGGTGACAATAATGTCCAATATCGAGAATTTCCAATATTAGCAATGTCCAATTCTAATGTCCAGTATCAACAACATTTAATATCACCAGTATGTAGCTTTTATGTCTAATATCAACAATGTCTTATATCACCAGTGTCCAGTTGTAATGTCCAATATCAACAATGCCCAACTCTAAAGTCTAATATCAATAAAGTCCAACACTAATGTCTAATGTCAATAATGTCCAATATCACCAGTGTCCATAATGTCCTATTCTAATGTGCTACCTGTACAACATTCAATATCACTAGTGTCCAACTCTAAAGTCGAATATAAACAATGTCCAGCATTTCCAATGTTTTACATCAACACTAATGTCCAATATCAACCATGTCTGGAACTAATGTCCAATATCTACAAGTGTCCAGTGTTACTAATCCTCAGTATCTCCAAAGAACAACACTAACATCTAATATCAGTAATCTGGATCAATAGAGGTTATTGGCTTTTTTATTTGTTTATGTAAGTAGTAAGGTACACACACACACACACACACACACACACACACAGGTGCATTAACGGTGTATAGAAGAGTAAAGCACGGGCGGACGAGAGTGTGAGACTGTATGAGCAGTGGAACAGACGGAACCCCCTACAGGATCAAGCACAGAGACATGAGGACGGGGACTGACTGCGGTGTCCATCTGTCTCCGTGTTCTGTATCTGCCACGTCAGAGCTGCGTGTGCAGATCAGCTCGAATTACTCATCACTTTCTCACTGTGTTCATGATTAAATAAAGAGAACGCCTAAATAGAGGCGCAGAAGTGTGAGAAATACACGAAAAAGCTTCTGAAGGATCAGTTTATAATACTGATTACTCTCAGAATGCTAATTAATCTGATTAATTAAAACTAATCCTGCGGTAATGACAAGCACAGTTACAGTAACGGTGCGGATGGTGTGTAACTGATCTCGTTGTCTTCCCAGAAAAGTCATTTCTTATACAAATAATAATTTTTAATTATTTTTACGTGAAAACGTAAGACAGGAATATAAGACGTTACATTCACTGAAGTAAACACTGCAGCACTGCTGAAGTCTAATTGAACAGAACGTTTGGAATAGTTCATGAAATCACAGGTTTATGTAAATGTGCACATTTGAATTATCGTTTCCATAGTAACAGCTCCTTCAGAGGGACAAGTACAGCGGCGAGCTATATAAGTTGTGTTTAGCTGTTGCTGTGTAGAAGTTTTCTGTTAGGAGATGCTGACAGTATGTGACATGTGATATGGAAGGAGTCTCCAGTGCCAGAAGTAAAAAAACTGTACCTGTAAAAACAGGACCTGAACTTCTTCCCAGAGGCCGTGGAGCTCCTGCAGCTGCTGATTCCAACAAAAAAATGCTGTTTCTTATCGAGAGGGTGATTATGAGTCTAAGCGCCCTGTAGTGGAGCTGGTCTGCGTCTGTGAACACAGATGTCTGGTCTGTGTTTGTGCTCAGTAACACTAGTGTCTCCTCTGCATCTGTACTCATTAACACAGACGTCTGCTCTGTCTACACTCATTAATATAGACGTCTGCTCTGTCTACACTCCTTACCGTCAATGTCTGCTCTGTTTACGCTTATTAATGCAGACATCTGCTCTGTCTGCACTCACTAATATGGACGTCTGCTTTGTCTACACTTATTAATCCAGACGTCTGCTCTGTCTACACTTATTAATCCAGACGTCTGCTCTGTCTACACTCTTTAATGCGGACGTCTGCTCTGTCTGCACTCATTAATGCAGACGTCTGCTCTGTCTGCACTCATTAATGCAGACGTCTGCTCTGTCTACACTCATTAATGCAGACGTCTGCTCTGTCTACACTCATTAATGCAGACGTCTGCTCTGTCTACACTCATTAATGCAGACGTCTGCTCTGTCTACACTCATTAATCCAGACGTCTGCTCTGTCTACACTCTTTAACGCGGACGTCTGCTGTGTCTACACTCATTACCATCAATGTCTGCTCTGTTTACATTCATAAATACAGACATCTGCTCTGTCTACACTTATTAATGCAAACATCTGCCCTTTCTGTATTATTAATGCAGATGTCTACTCTGTCTGGATTTATTAACACAGGTGTCTGGTCAATGTCTGCACTCATTAACACAAATATCTGTGTCTGCGGTTATTAACACAGATGTCTGCTCTGTGTCTGCGCTCATTAACACAAATATCTGTGTCTGCGCTCATTAACACAGACGTCTGCTCTGTGTCTGCGCTTATTAACACAGACGTCTGCTCTGTGTCTGCGCTCATTAACACAAATATCTTTGTCTGTGTCTGCGTTCATTACCACAGACGTCTGCTATCTATCTGTGCTCTGTGTCTGTGCTCTTTGTCTGACCTCACTGATATCTGTGTCTGCGTATCTGCTCTGTGTCTGCCTCGGCTGAAACTGAGCAGAACACAATCGATCTGTGAGTAGATGAAACAAAGTGGACAACATCAAACAGTGGGAAAACACACACATGCGCACAGAGTACTGGCAGGGGCATTAGTGTGTTATTACTGGACCAATAAGACAGTCTTATAGCCTGACCTCATTTAAAGACATTATTACAAAAACAAAGCAATTTGCCTCCCTCCCTCTCTCTGTCTCTCTCTCTCTCTATTGCTCTGTCTCTTTGTCTCTGTCTCTCTCTGTCTCTGTCTCTCCCCTTAACATTGCAACGTTCGGCTCAGGTTGTTGCAGCAGGGCGCCCTCTAGTGTTAGTGTTATTGGAAAATCACATTGTTGCCAAAGCAATTAGAGAAGGTTGATAAGTAACACCTATCTGCATTTGTAAACATTTATAAACATTATGAAAATATTAAATATAAAAGAAAAACAAAATATTTAAACAACAACAACAACAACAAAAACTCAAAAACTGAACAGAAGTGCAGTTAAATAGTTGTGGTTGGGGATATTCAGGGTGTTTCTCACGCTGTGTCTCGCGCTGTGTCTCACAGTGTCTCATGCTGTGTCTCACGCTGTGTCTCATTGTGCGTCTCACTGTCTCTCAGGCTCTCACACTCTGACACATAATTGGCAGCAAAGGCAGCAGTGGGGCCTTCTCCTTCTCTCTGTCACACACACACACACACACACACACAAACACACACACACACACACACACACACACACACACACACACACACACACACACACACTCTAAGTGGTATGAAAAGATTTTGCGGGATGTTTGTCTGATCATGTAATATTTATCAACATTCCCACGACGTCTTTTTCTAAAACGAACTTTATCACTGATGTTTCTTTAATCTTAGGGAACATTGACGGGATGGAAGTTTCCAGAACAGTGAGTTTTTTTTCACTCTTTGGTTTTGCATCGTTGTACTGTAATGCATGTATGTGTGTGTGTGTGTGTGTGTGTGCAGGAGAGCAGGGAGCCCCCGGTATATGCCGGTGCCACTCTCGGTTCTGAGCTGCGTCGCTGCTGCCGCCGCCACTCGGGGACGGCCACCTTATCGACGCTGTCATGGCAACACATGGAGAGGACGCGGAGTCCCCAGGAGGACCTGATGAGCCGCCCGACCTCGCTGCCCTTCATCGACCCGCCACGCATAGACATCACACCCGTACCACCTGATGGGTGAGAGCTCACACACACACACACACACACACACACACACATACACATGATGAGCACCATGGATTCCGTTCCAGTGGAGCGTTTGTACTCACTATCACCATCATCTGGAGAACCTTCTGGTACAGAAATTACATCATGGTTACCCCTAGATTATTATAGTTATTTGCTCCACCTACTCTTTCCTCTTTTGTGATGTCATAAAAAATCAGCGTTTAAAGGTGAGTAGCCATGTGAGAAGAACAAGACAAGAAGTCTCGCACGGGATTTTAGCTTTAGTGATCCAATGTCTTCAGTGTCCTCAGCCTGAGCGATTTGGGAAACTCAGTGAGAAGGAGGAGGGAGTTTGAGGCAGAGGGCCGGGGAAGGAGGGAAGAGGGCAAGAGAGCAGAGATAAAGGACAGAGCTGGACAGAAAGGGAAAGACGAGGATGTTCCACTTCGCCTAGTCGTCTCCCTCGTTCGGGACGGCGATCCAGTCCGTCAGCTCTCGTGGTGGATTCTATCGTCAGACTCCCCCAAGCCATGGACTCGAGTCAGGAGTCAGATGAGAGCTCCAGGAGGCAGAAGGTGCAGATCAGCTCGGGCGCGGGAAACGAGGACATGCCGGCGCCGAGCGCCTTCAGGAGGACAGCGGTGAAAAAAGTGCTCCGTCAGAGGCGTCGCTTCACCGTGGCCTTTTCTCACAGCTGGTAAGAGGGATGTGTGTGTGTGTGTGTACATATATAAGGGTGCCAATACTTTAACTTCCCGGGAAAATTACCGTGAGTGTGGCTGTAAAGATGTTCATGAAGCAGCAGCTGGTGATTATCACTCCGTACGATTATGACACGTGAACCCGGAGGTTGTGAAACACGAGTCAGCGCTGTGTTGTTCGGGGTCGATCCGGGGCGGGGCGCAGCTCCGGTCACCCGCTCTCTGGAGACGGGATTCAAACTGCCAGTTACAATGACTGAGCGGTTTCTGGAGTCACTATAGCCTGGTGGTACCACACACACACACACACACACACACACACACACAGAGTAAAGAATATTTATAAGTGTCAAATATGTGGGAGGACGAGGAGGAGGCCATGTTGCTCAACACTTGAACTGTGTCATGGTGTGTGTGTGTGTGTGTGTGTGTGTGTGTGTGTGTGTTGCACCTTTAACCCACATCCTGACACATAACATTATGGTTCCTTTCTAAATCCTTAGTCAAGAAACACATTTGACCCCTGAACCCGTGTGTGTGTGTGTGTGTGTGTGTGTGTGAATCTGAATCTGAGGAAATAACTCAAACACGCCATGGGTTTTGGGCTTGGCTCAATCTGTGCCACCTGTCAATCACAGCAGTATTGGCCAATAGGAACATGTATGTAGAAGAGGGCGGATAGCGCTTTGGCTTCATTTTTTAATAGAACATATGGGATAATAGTGTCTGTGTGTGTGTGTGTGTGTGTGTGTGTGTGTGTGTAGTTTAGAGGTGGAGAACGGTCCATGCAGTCCTGTGGAGCTTCAGGTTTCTCCCGGTTCTGCTTTGCTCCTTCCTCACGGTCAGCGCCGAGAGTCGTTCCTGTACCGCTCCGACAGCGACTACGAACTCTCGCCCAAATCCACCTCGCGCAACTCCTCTATCGTGGGAGAACCGTGAGTACCAGTGTCGGAGACACCTGTCTGTCTGCGTCTGTCTGTCTGTCTGTCTGTCTGTGTCTATCACTTCATTGTCTATCCCTCTGCCTCTGTGTATCTGTCGCTATTCGTCTGTCTCTATTGTCCCTGCTCATCTCCACCCGTCTCCATTAACTTATTTAAGTCTAGCCTGCTTGTCTCTCAGTCCATCTGTCTATAGCTTTTATCTGTCTGTCTGTCTTCCTGTCTATCCCTGATCCAATCTTTTTATCTGTTTATACATCGTCTTACCGTCTTGACTTTATAAATAGTTTGTTTTTATGTGTGTGTGTGTGTGTGTGTGTGTATAAATTTTTTCTTTCTCAGACACAGTGAAGATCTCATCGTCACACCGTTCGCTCAGGTAAACACATCACAGCTCTGTGTGTGTGTGTGTGTGTGTGTGTGTGTGTGTGGGCGAGAGGTACCTAATCTTTATTTCTGTCCCACAGGTCCTCGCCAGTCTTCGTACAGTCAGGAGTAACTTCAGCGTTTTGACCAACGTGCCTGCACCTTCCAGCAGGTACGTTCTTCCTCTGAAATAGTGCAGTGAGGGGAAAACAATGTGTCCACCAGAGGGCGCACTCGGCTAAGTGTTTGAAGCTTAACGACTCAAATCAAACACACTTTTAGAGAAGACAGCTGAAGCTGAAACCTCATTGGTCAGTGAGTTTTATATGAAGTCTAGACGTTTATGTTAATTTTTAAACAGTGAAACACGAACAGAAATGTATTTAGTAAAATCTGATTTCATGTTTCAATTGATTGGGTTTCAAAAGGCTGTTGAAATTACTTCATGATAAGATCCGCTGTCAATCAAACCCAAAACCTGTCAGGATTAACAGTAAGCCCTGGTTTATGGAGGAGCAGTGGGCCGAGTCAAAATGTTTAGAAAGTTGAAATTTCTCAAAAGCTACAAGCTGTCCGAGTCGTAAATGTTAGCGTGCACCAAGCTTTGTGTGTTTAGCGGTATCCAAAGCAAACCTATTTTGTTTTATTGATCTATTTTAAATTAAATGGTAGCACTAGCGTGCACGATGTAACAGGTGCTAATGATCAGAAGAATCTGAGGGTGTGTGAACTGTGTATGAATGAAATCTAACGAAGTCAACCTCTTTAGCTAGCAATGGTAGAAAATTCAATAAAGCTAGCGGAGTAAAAGTATGCTAGTTATAGAATTAGCAAGACATGAACACAGAAGAAGGTTAGCCAGCTAACTAGATTTTGCAGTAAATATGTGTTTTTAATTTGTTATCGTTGTTATTAAATGTTATTTTATTATATAATTATTTTCTGTGTTGTATTTTATTTCTAGGAGATCTCCAGTTAGCATGCAGCCTCCGATAAACAGGGCCTCGCTATCAGGTAAAAGGCTGCTACGCTACACTGACTTTCTCTTAAACATGTGAGGATTTAGAAGGAGGGTTTAAAAAAAATATATTTTTTATTCACTATTTATACTAGCCATCCGTACTGCCATGAGCTGTTACATTCGGGTGGTTATTTGTTCTTACAGACGTAAAGACCAGATAAAAAGCTGAATTAAGTGATAAAATCTTTTTTACAAACAAAATATTTAAATGAGTGTGTAGTGGAAAAAACAGTAAAGTTAGCTAATTATCTGTAGCGTAAAGGAGACTGAGCTTAGCGTAAAGTTTAAACGGCGTTAAAAAATCGTGATTTGGGTCACATCTTACCATGCAACCGGACTAACAATTTGCATAAAATTACATGAAATCTGTGGGCGGGGCTAGACATGAGGTCAGTAAGTGATGTCACTACAGGGACCAGTTGATTGCAGGACTGGTTATCTAAGCAGGACTTGCTCAGATAACCAGCTAATTAACAGAGGTGATGTTGGCCATGAGATAGTTGTCATGGCGACGGTTCATTTGTTTTATTGCTGAAATTAATGTGAATATCGAAACCGATCGATCTGCAATCCCCATCACGTGGACCTGTGAGAAATGCACGCTAGTTTGCTCACATTTAGCTAGCCTTAGGCTAAACGGGGGTGTTTATATTTTCACATCATTTGCATGATGCATAACAGTTAGGGGCCCCGGACTAGGCATTAACGAGGGATGCAAACAGTTTCTCATCATTTGTCAGAGTGTGTGTACGTGTGTGTGATGTCACTCAGCAGACCACAACATAAAGCAGTGTGTGAGTGAATGTGTGTGTGTGTGTGTGTGTGTGATGCCACACAGCAGCCCACAAGGTAAATCAGTAATGTGTGTGTTAGCCCAGGTGGAGGTGGCTGCTGGAGAATCATGCAGGCTGAGAGTTGAGTTCAGTTGAGGGGAGTGAAGGATTGTGGGATGTTTTGCTTCCTGTTTTGCGGGTCATTGACGTCAGCCGCCGCCCCTCAGCTGGCTCACTTCCTGTGTAGTGTGAATGGTCGTTTCTCATGGAGGAAAACACACACACACGCACACACAATTGTGCGTCAAAAACTCTGGAGGAGTGTGTAAGCCCACCTCAGGTGCACTGATGAAGAGTTTACAGTGTGTGTGTGTGTGTGTGTGTGTGTGTGAGAAAGAGAGAGAGACACAAGGAGATTTAGCTGCTGTTTGAGTTGGCCTACGTCCCAAACAAAGCTTATTTTGCTTTTACAGAGTCCACACGGACCTTCACACACACACATGCACGCACACACACACTCACACTCACACATGCACGCACACACTTTAAATATCTGGAGACTTTGTACTGTATATTCCTTGTTTAAAGTTTGTAGCTTATAGTTTTGTGATGTTATAATTGTTTGCATTTGCAGCAGTAATTAATCAGAGTGTTGAAGTATTTTACGGTAGCCCTGCTACTACACAGTTTACTGTAATTCTGTAAGTTGCACCATAAGGGAATTTAACGGTATTTCAGGTATTTATTTGAAGCTATTTGAGGGTCAGTAATAACATACTAATTAAAGTTATTTGTTCGTGTCATATTGTTGTTACAGAAGCAAATAATTCCAGGCTGGATATAAAGTTTCAGAGGTTTTAGCATTTGAAAGCTCTTATGTAGAAGAGTGAATGTAGCTTATGCGAGGATTATGATAAATTTTTATAAACTAATGCAGTTTATGAGTGAAACAATATCAGTGGCAAAGTCGTACGGCATGTAATCATGTGATGTTTAGTTAAGCCCAAGCTTAACATTTCCTGTTTTCTTTTCTTTTATTATTATTATTTCATTTCCACAGCAGTGATTCAGATCATTCTCATGCGGAAACATTTGTGAATAATCCAATTACACATTGCTTCTTCTTCTTTTTTTTTTGTATTCCAAAATTGGGTTGATCTGATCGTGTTGTTTTGTTTCCTCATGCTTTCTTTTGTTTAAATATTACAATATTATAACAATCAAAAGGACTGTTCAGCAGTGTTGCGTATGTTCAGTAAATATACACTTGGTGGCTCAGGTCGCTCCTCTGACCTCTGGCATCAGTAAGGCATTTTTCACCCAGAGAACTGCCCTTTGCATATTGTCTCTTGTTCACACCGTCCTTTATAAACCCTGATGGTTGTGTGTGAAAATCCCAGTTGATCAGTAGTTTGGGAAACACTCAGACAAGCCAGTCTGGCACCACAAAGCATGCCAAGTCGTTTATCAGCTTTTCTTCTCCATTCTGATGCTTGGTTTGAATTTAAGCAGAACGTTTTGAATATTTTTAAAGACATAAGTGTTTGCACAGGTTTTTAAACCGTGTCTTTCTTTCCGCTATCTGGGATGAAGTGTAAAAGGGTGAACGTTGACATTTTTAAATGGATTATTTCTTCACACACACACACACACACACACACACACACACACACACACACACACACACACACGTACAGTATAAGAATTGAGACATACAGAAACTTTACTGGAAAAATTCCATGTACAATTTTTCCTAAGACATAATTAGTGTTTTGATTAGTGAGGTGTGAGACACACACAGGTGAGCCGACTGACTTAATTGACTTGTTTACTAAAGTGATCTTCATTAATCACTACCTAGGTATCTGGGTAAATTATCCAGAAGTGGGAATTAAGCGGTCTGACAGGTTCACACAGACGTCACACAGAAACCTTTCTTTCTCTCTCTCTCCCACACACACACACACACACACACACACACACACATGCACACACATGTTCAAACCACAGGAAAACAATCACCTCAAAATTCACATCAAAACATCACATTAGCATTAGTGAAAAACTGACTGTTTAGCATATATTAGCTTCCATTTAACCTTAAAAATACATATAATCTTAGCAATCTTTAAAATCAATTGACATCAGAATTGACATTCATATTAGCCACCTATATAAACACATTGTCCATAAACATAGCTTTAAAATCCCTGTCAGAAATCTACCTCAGATTCAGCTCACGACATCCCTGTTACATTAGCATCCCTTTTACATTAGCATCCCTGTTACATTAGCTCACATCCGCTAGCAACGAGTGTTTATAAATCATTTCAGAATTCCTGTCAGGTTAGCATCTGTTAGTTATCAGTGAGTATTATAAAGGTTGAAGTCCACATGCTCTCAGAGATTACATTAGTGAACTAACTAGCTTTAGTCATTAATAAATAAATAAATAAATAAATCATGTCAGTTAGCTCTATATAGGCTATCTATAGAATTTTAAAAGATAATATGAAAAAAGTTACCTCAGGTGTCACGTCAGGGGGGATAATTAGCTCATATTAGCCAGCTGTCTTGCACCATCTCAAACTATCTCAGATTAGCTAGTGATAAACATTATAAATATTTTCAGAATTCCTGTCAGATTAGCTCATGTTAGCCAGATTTAAGCTGACTAGTATCCGCAAAGAAATCTGGTCAAATTAACATGTTAGCGAGCAGCTAACATGTAAGGAATATAAACACTGCAAGCAAAATCCTGTCTGATTAGCTCACATCAGCTAGCAGTGAACACGTATTAGTATGATATTTAAATAAATCCTGTCAGATTTATCAGTGATGCTAATAATAGTGTTAGCAATGACGAAATCCTGTGAGGTTAGCTTAAACTAGCTAGCCAGCATCATGTAGATAGGAATATGATCGTACTCGTATAATCGTAATTATAAATATAACTTAAAATGCTCTGAGAGGTTAGCTTAGAATAATTAGAAAAACTATTTAGTTAACATTAGCAGTAAAAATTTGAAGTAGTTTAAAGTATGTTATAAAGCGCTTGCTAATGCTAGGCTTTAACTTTAAATCATTTTTTCAGTAATTAATGTTTACACGGGTATTTAAACCCTCCCCTTCCTTGTATAGTATTATTTATAGGGATGGGACTAGCGACGACCTGTTATGATATCATCACAATACTTCTTTTGCAATTCTGTAATACCCTAGTTCGATATTTAAATTTAGCATAGTGTAGGTGGCGTAGTGGTTAGCACATAGTGGTATCGCCTCACACCTCCAGGGTCTGGGATCGATTCCTCTGGGTACTCCAGTTTCCTCCCACAGTACAAAGACATGCAGATAAGGCTAAATGGTGTTCGGAAATAGGCCACAGTGTGTGAATAAAAGTGTGTATGTGTGTGTGTGTGTGTGTGAATAAAAGTGTGTGTGTGTGTGTGTGTGTGTGTGTGTGTGTGTGTGCCCATACACACACACACACACACACACACCGATATGCATAAGTAGACCTATTACTAAAGAATTAGGCCATGCAGGAACCTTACTGGAAGAATTCCATCTACACATTGTCCTCAGGCTAATTAGTGTTTTGATCAGAAAGGTGTGAGACACACAGGGAAGGTGGTTGAACCTGTTTACTAAAGTGTTCTTCATTAATAAACTGACATCGCACTCATTACACTATCCAGGTATCTGGTTCAATTATTGAGAAGTGGGAATTTAGCGGTCTGACAGGTTCACACAGACGTCAGACACAATCCTTTCTCTCTTTCTCTCTTTCTCACACAGACACACACACACACACACACACACACGCTCACGTGAGGTATGTGCAAGTTCAAAACATATTAGCTTATGTCAGGAAAAAATATCACCTCTGAGTTCACATCAAACATCAAATTGACATTAGTGAAAAACTTCTAAACTTTTAAGCACATACACACTCAGATGTCACATTAGAAAACCAGCTAGTATTACCAATAAATAAATCAATAAATCTGTTAATTAATCAATCATGTCAAATTATCTCAAATTGATTAGCAGCCATTCAGAATTCCCGCTGTATCTGCAAAGATTAGCCAACTGCCTAGTGTTAGTACATATAAATAAAATGTATATTTATTGTATACAAGTTATTTATTGTATAGTGATGTATAAGCTGGCAGCACGGTGACATAGTGGTTAGTGTGTGATTGCTGAGTGAATGTAGACTGGAGGTCCCAGTCATAAAATGGGAATAAATACAATGACCATCACGGTCCCTAGTTGGACTACAGAGGTTCCTGGGAGGACGGATGGATGTATAAGGTACAAGAACAATGTGTGGTACTGAATATAGTATCGCACAGGTCTTTTACAGCTGGTCATATAGTAGCTGAGATAAACACTCACTTTATAAACACTTTATACACATTACCGCTCAAAAGTTTGGCATCACTTAGAAATTCTGTTGTTTTCCAAGGAAACACCCATGAAATTAGTGTGAATAGAAAATATAGCAAAAGAACAAGACATGACACCATCAGAATTAAAAATAATGATTTTAATGGAAACGATGAATGTGTTCTTTAAATTTTGTCTTCATAAAAGAAAACACCTTTTGCAGCAGTTCCAGCTTGCAGACATTTTGTCTATCAATTCTTCACTATAGCTAGCTGGTGGAGTAGCATTAGCAGCGAGAATGTTTATGCACATGGGTTTTGCCTGTTAAATTATCTCTAATTAACTAACAATTAATTTGTCTGTATGTATAGTATGAACACTGATGAGAAAACAACCTTCCTGTTTCTGGACACGAAGCCACGCCTACAGTACGTCCCATATACGGTCTTGTCAGTCAGTCTTATTTCCAAATATGGAGCGAAAGATGAACGTGATTCTGTATATGGAGCGAAAAATGCTTTTGTGTGCACAGGACGATGGACCGGTTTTCCATTCATTAGCACTCATTTACCGTCTTTATTATCATGTTCAGGGTTACACAGGGAGTGTGTGTGTGTGTGTGTGTTAGTCAGGAACGTGGCACTGTGGTAGCATTTCAGACAGAATCAGTTTACATTAAATAAAGTCTCAATAATTAGACATTTGATAAATTTAAGCTCGCAGTACGCAAACTGTCAGGTCATTATTCTAGCTTTACAATTTGCATTTTCTCCAGAACAGCAGTTATAAATGTTTCTTAATGTTGACATCGAGGCAAGAAAAATTTAAGATAAAGAAGCACAACGTGGCTGGGTGTATCTGGCTTATTTTGCATGTTGGTATGAATTCATTTTCTCACTCCAACCCAATCACACCAGACCACTCAGATGGTCCCGAACCGGTTGTTTTGGTCCGAGTGTGACGATGGCCGGGTTTTCAATTGATCAAAGAAAGACGAAATCACACCAGAGGTCTAATGAAAGAGTGTTTGATGTGAAAGCATGCTAAATCTTTCCTGGATTTCTGCTTTAAGGCTTTTCTGGACTCGCTTAAAGTTTGCATTTTGTTGAAAGCTCGACCTCAACACTGGAACGAATACCAGTTAAAAAATTTGGCGCCCGAACCCGTCCCTCCTCTGATCTCTGTCCGTTGACTGGGCCGGCGATTTTGGCTCATTTTCATGCAGTGTGCAAAAAATAAAAAAATAAAAATAAATAAATAAATAAATCTGGAGGCATTCTTAAGTGAATGAGATGAAATTCAGTTTTTGCATTTCTCAGACTTTCCATTTACATCAGCTCAGAAACAGCGCGCTGGCACCGGGCTCTGCCGTTCACCGGAGTCCGATTCTATGAACTAAATGTACGGAATTAAATACAGTGTTCATAAAAAGGGCATGACACCATGTACTTTTCTTTCCAAAGATGGCATGAGGAACATTCTGGCCTTAAATAAAGCAATCACCGGGAACACTTAGCTGCTTTCAGACCATCTAATTAATTAAACAAAACAGATTCACTTTGCAAGAATGTCGCAACCTTTTATGGACTGGAGCTCAGTGCGCTTGAGGTCATGTGCAAGATGGTTGTGAGTTTAAATCCTGACACTTTCGAGCACGGATACGAATAACACCAAGGTCTTTGGATTTGTACGGAAGGAGCAAAGTGAATAGGTTTTTACACAAGTCCAACCTTGATTATAATGGACCATATAGCTATACGCTATATTCCTCCTAGCAGGATGTATAAGCTTCTGAGTTGCAATTCCGGAGCTTTATAATGTGCATAAAAATGTTTTAATGCAAAATACAGACCTTTAATGTTAGCTAACAATCAGCTATCTCATCTTAGCCTGAGTAAATATGCAATCATTTTAAAATGTGCATATTTGCTTTTAAGGTGTTTTTTCTTAATTGTAACATTAAGTGAAAGGAGTCTCCAGTGTCAGCACTTTGTAACACTCATAGGTAAAGTTGTAATTTGTAAAGTTTTCCAACATCTTTAGGAATTCATTGAAAAGAAATAAAAATACCCTGATGATGTCGTTCTTCAATTAAATAAATTAATCGATGGAAACCAGATCTCCTCCTGGTTTCTGAAGCCTCAGTGGTGCAGGAGTTGTAGCCCGAGTCTCAAAGGTGTCGCACCCCACCCAGTATGTGAGTTATGTGTTTGACGTCAGCAGAGCTGTAAAAACCGACTTTCTCTAAAGTAATCCGAGGCCAGGAGCGCTGCGTGGTGCTGTGAGACAGAGCGAAGGAATGAAGCTGAGAGCGGGAGAGAGAGAGAGAGAGAAGAAAAACAGAGCCAAGGGTGTGGATACACCGTTGTTTACACTAGACCTGCATGATTAGATGTTATTATGTTGAAAAAAAAAAAACAAGATCAACAAGGCCAAAGCAAGAACAACATTGCAGATCGAATGACAAATGTCAGGGCTGGCGGTGCAGGATGTGGTGGCTTGCAATTGTTTGCGAGGAATGCAGCATATTTTACCTTCCAGGAAAAGGTGGCTTAGTGGTTTATAACCAATGATATTTTATGACCTTTTACACACATATATCTCACCTTTATACTTCCTCATACACACACAGTCAGGAAGCATCCAGCGCTTAAAAGCAATGAGGAATTGTTTAGCATTGCACAAATAAAATGTGCTAAACTGAAATTAAAGCTAATGCAGGCTGATTCGCTTTAGAGTGCAAGCTCGGTTCTGCAGATCACAGGAGACACCAACTAGCATTGCACAAATGAGAAAAAACTAGCAATGCAAATCAGAAATTTTGCCAAAGTACTAAAAAAGCATTAATAATAATCATGAATGAAAGCTAGTTCTAGTTAGCAGAAGAAATGTTAATGCGTGAACACAGTGCTAACGATCCAGTAACTGAATCATGCAACTGTGATACAGGAGATACACTTGTTACCAGTCCGAGGGCCAGTAACCATTGCACACATGACACACTGTATGCTAAGTTTATTATAAAAGTGTTCACTGTTATGTTCATGAAATTCTGCAAAACAGGAATAAAAACTTTTTGGACATGTAGCTTAAATCTAAAGTAGCTAATTTGCACAAGGAAAAAAGATTTAGTAATGTTATGCTTAACGAAGCATTAATGAATGTAGTGTAGTCTTGCTAATCATAAGTAAAAAGCAGTAGCGAGCATTACATGTGTATAAAATCCTAAACAACAAAAAGCCAAAAATACAGAAATGTTCCAAAGAAGGATTTTATGTCCTGGGCCAGGATTACGCAAATTGATCATCTTTTCCTTATCTGTTTTATTTGTTGTTGTTTTTTTGCTAGCTTTTTTAAATCTCATTTGCTAGCACCATTTACATTTACAACTTTCTTTATTCATAGCACTCAACTTTAAGTTTTATCTAAAACATAGTTCGTACCAGTAGTATGGACGTAAAGGTTAGAGGGTTAAATGTACGCCGTGGGCATTTTTCCGAGGTATCTGGGGGCGCTGGTGAGACGGTGCCGGATCACTAACTGTCCTCTAGTTCACCCGGGTCGAACGTTGCGCTGTGGGGAATATATGGCCTTTCCCCTACATATCAGCTGAAGTGTGACGTTAAAGCCACTCAACATGAATTCAGCGTTCCGTCATTTGTTTCATCAGGAATTTATCCTGAAACTTCAGCTTAGCACCGAACCCTGAGGTACCACACGACCCTCACACCACCCTATAACAAACTAATGCACTTTACTGCACACCGCACTAGTGTGTACAGGCTGCAGGGACGTGAAGGAGAAACCTAGAACGCTCTGGTTGGGTCAGTTGGGGGCTCATGCAGATCCGATGCACAATATCTCTCTCTACACTCAGACCTCACGTCCTACTATATTCAGATTATTATACAGTGCCCTGTAAAAGTATTCATACCCCTTGAACTTTTACACATTTTGTAGTCACGTTACAACTCACTCACTCTCACTCATCTTCTATACCACTTTATCCTGTATGTGCCTGCACTACAATCCTGTATTCAGGGTTTCAGGGACTTGGAGCCTATCCCAGGAGGCTTAGGGCATGAGGCAGGGTACACCCTGGGCAGGGTGCCAATCCAGTACATAGCATACACTACAGGCATTTGGGGAATGCCAATTAGCCTAACCTGCATATCTTTGGACTGTGGGAGGTACCTGGAGTACCCGGTGGAAACCCACCAAGCACGGGGAGAACATGCAAACTCCATGCACGGGAATCAAAGCCAGACCCTGGAGGTGCAAGGCGACAGTGCTAACCACTACTCCACCGTACTGCCCCATGTTACAACCACAAACGTACCACAAAAATAGTTTTTTTTTTTTTTTTACAAATAAATATCTGAAAAGTGTTTTAATTAGTTTTCAGAGCCCTGTACCTATCCCCCCCCCCCCCCCCCCCCCCCGCCCCATGTGCTAAACAGGAATATTAGCATTTACAAAATTAAATGCTAAACCCAGTTCCGCCAATCATGTAAGACAGCTGGTAGTTAGCACAGCGTAAATCAAGAGTGAACTTTAACAGAGTCCAGTATGACACACGTCCGAATTGGAGACTGACTAGTGGCATGATGCGACTGAGGAAAACAAATCAGGAGTGGTGGGCAGTAGGGCTGTTCTAAGAAAAAAAAAATGCTAGTCTTGCTAATCATGAATGGAATCACCTCAGCTGGAATCATCTAGAAGCAAGGGAACATACAAAGCAAAACAAAAAATGATCATCTGTGGTGGAGACTCCGCTATTATATGCTACTAGCTATAGTAGGTATGCATCGGTCACAGTTAAAGAGTTTGTAGAAATAGTAAAAAGGTTCAAGCTAAAAATTATCTGATGAAATTTGTAAGTTTATTACAAATCTGGCTGGACAGACACACAGACATACAGACAGAACATTTTCTGAGACTGGCTTCTGGTCCTCCAGTGTATGAAACGTAAAGACATCATTTAAAGGGCGAGTTCTGACCGATGTACTGTACAGACAAAACCTTTCTTTTATGTATATAGATGTTTTATTGGCTGCAATAAGAACCTGGATTCATCAGAATCATACATTTGTCCCTTGGTTTTACAAGGATCCCTTTTGTGATGCTTTATGTCCTACTCCTATTACAATGAGACTTGACAATATGAATAAATCAGGATTCTGGCCCTGTCTGGGTTCGGTACAGTCACTCAGATTACACACTGACTTTACTGGACAGATTTCCTCATCCCTCTCCTGAAGTTCATCGCAGCCCGCGCCACCGCCAGCACTCCCTCCGCCCCCAGCCCCCGCGGATTTCTGGGCTCATCGCAGCCTCATCAGAGAGTTCCACGCTTTTGATGAGATGCTTCAAAAGGTATCCGCTGGCAGAAAGCTGCTCTGACATGACACGCCACTGGCAGCCAGGATCAAACAGCTGTAGTGCGTTTAAGGCTCAGAGACTCGCGTTCGGCTGGAGCTGCGGCTTCTTTGGTGCCTTTAACTAGCGGGATTGGAAAAATTTTGGCTCGTGCCTCAGGACGGCGAGCGGACAGAGGTGCAGTGTGAAGCGGGACGGGGGGAGGGGAGGGGTGGGGTTCTCTGGAGCAGCGAGGATGGTTCACAAAGCCGGTTTTGTGGCTCGGGAAGGATGCTGGGAAACTCCTCTCTGTGCGCTTTGGTGGAGCTGGACAGGCTCCCAGACGCTGACGTGAAAACCGAGCTGTGTACGAGACGACGTCTGGAAACATTTCATTAATTGTGATTGTATGTATTAATCAGCATTATGTTTTTAAGCTTCTGGGTTTTTTTTTTCTTAAATGTTTGCGTATGAACTTAGCTCATGCACACAACTCACTTATGTCAGTCGTGGGGCGATCGAGTCAAACCAGGACTTTTTAACAATTCTTTGGGTAAAAATCCCCTTTATTTCTCTATATAATCCCCTGATACACTATTGCACTTATCCCAGTGTTTCACTAGAGTTTGGACACCATCAAGGTAAAAGGTTTTCTGAGTCCGCACTTCTTATCTGAAACCCTGGCCTCCCAGGAAATCCTTTAATGGCCAAAACATGTGGTAGCTTCACGACTATACAGGGGACGTGGCAATAAATGTCCAGCTGAGTTCCTGTAACGTGCAAGTGGTGCTGGTAAATGATTGTGTGTTCAGTGCCCACAGACAGATGCATCTCTTCCGCAAGTCGATTTCCAAGGATCAGGCGTTCCACTCACTGAAGGTTCATGGTAACGACCTCAGTGTGCTCCACAGCTTTTTAAAAAATGTTTTACTGCGGCTAAGCGTCTCATTACCGTACCATGCTTGAAGTCTGACCCTTGACCTGCAGGTTGTTTCCACTATATCTGGTTTGTTTTCACAATAGACAATGAGATTAAAGTTAAAACCTCGCACAGACCACAGCGTAGCAATTAGCTCCACCATCTTGAATTTCTCGTGACAACCCCGGTCTCGTGTCGGTCTGTAAATTTGCCTCTAATCCCAAACGATCCCTTGTGCTGCTCGTTTCCGGTCTGATTTATTACACATTTGGTTTGAGCGGCGCTGCAGCCCCCACATTACCCCCACGCTTACACTCCCGCGGTGGTGACATACTGACGGCGGTATTCCTGTGTATCCACGCCAGGTTTCAGATACACAAACACACACACACATGGCTTTAAATGGGCTGCACATGTGGAACGTTATTCATCGTCTGTACTGCTGAGCGTAGCGCTCGTGGACGTCAGTGCGTTTAATCGAAACCTTCCCTCTCTTCCATTTTATAGTTCGTCTGAACTCCACATCTGGAGACTGGAATCGTAGCGCTGTAATTATACATGGCACGTCATTAGGGTCCAAACTGTAATCAGTGTCCTCTACATATATAGGAATATTACCTGTTTTTTTGGTGCCTGAAGAGCGTCATAGTTCTGGGTTGAGTTTGATTTCATTATTATTATAATCTTTATTTAATGCGTCCCATTCCATTCACAATGATCTATTTTGGTGATGGACATGGTGTGTGTGTGTGCGTGTGTGTGTGAGTGTGTGTGTGTGTGTATGTGTGTGTGAACAGGAGGATCAGAGCGACTCGACACTCCAGCACAAGGTCAACAAGGCTCGGAGCGACCTTATCACATCAAATGTTGCGTCAATACGCGTGACGTGTAACATACCATAGGAAGCGAGGGCTATGCTGTAAGAGCTTCTCCTAAATCTTTGTTAGCTTTAAGGACAGGAAGTGGGTTGTATTTGCCCGTGCTGCCCCTGAAGGCCAAGCCAGACGAGGGGGTAAAGTTTACATCTCGGGTTCAGGCTCATGTAAACCAACCACAGCGTGGGCTCTGATTACAGCGCTGCCACTCGTTATTACTCTCGGGCGGATCAAAGAGACGGGGAGAGTCACGAAAGCTCATATGCCAACCGATCTCTCAGCGTTAACCCCGCTTGACTGAGGACTGAAGGCTGCAGGGGATCGCTGGGCTTTAGAAGGAGAAAATATAATGGAGCTGTTTGTTCGTAACGCTCAGCAGTAGGCATGGAGGGAGAAGGGTGTGGCTTTTAATCCAGAGAAGTGGAGAAGCACGGTGGTGGTGGTGGGGGGGGAGGGGTGCAGGTGGGGGTGTTATGAAAGGAAAAAACAACAGTTTTGAGAAACATGAGAGAGTGTGTAAGAGTCTGGTAACGGGAAAGTGACGAAATCAGTGTAAAATCTTACAAAACAGAACACACTCTGGTAATAAAAACTCATTGCTTTTACAAATCTGCAAGAAAAAATGAGGCTTAACGTCTCTAGTCTCTCTCTCTCTCTCTGTCCGTCTCTCTGGCTCTCTCTCTCTCTCTCTGTCTCGCTCCGTCTCACTCTCTCTCTATCAGATGAGTCGTATCAGAAGCTGGCCTTGGAGACAATGGAGGAGCTGGACTGGTGCCTGGACCAGCTAGAGACCCTCCAGACACACCGCTCCGTCAGCGACATGGCGTCCAACAAGGTCACACACACACTCACACACACCCCTCCAGTCTCCACTCCACTCTCATTCGTGTTATTCTTAAAGTGCATCAGTGTTTAAAGGCAAACTATATCCTTGTACCGCAGTGCATTCTGGGAAAAATACAGTAAATGTTGGTGAGTGCCGGGTGTAAAATAGTTTATCGAAACAAAAAACATCATATGTAATGAATGTTCAATAAACGCTTTAAATTAAAAATTTACACAAATGCCGTACGCCTCGCTGCGAACGAACCGTTACTATGGAGACATAATCGCATTAGAACGAGCGGGTTAATCCTAATTACGCCTGCACTACTGTCAGAGCTGCGGTTTAAGGGAACTAATCAACACCTCCTGACCAATCAGAGGCCAGAGTTCAGCAGGAGTGTGGTGGACCTCAGGGGTATGGATTGTGCTACAGTTCACATCTGCATGTGTGTGTGTGAACTGATATCAGGGTTATGTTTGCTAACTGAGCAGGATCCGTGACTGGTTTGATGCAAATGCTGCAGATTCATGCTTACGAGCACGAGCGCACACGCTTACACACACACACACACGCTCACACACACACACACACACAGAGCCAAAGTTGTTTGGAGGAATGAGGTCGAGCAGGGGGTGGAGGTGGTGAAGGTGAACCCAGCGCTCTGTTGACACACTGCAGTTTGCGGGAATGCCGCCGTTTCCACACACAGTACCGCAGCGATCTGCTGGAAATCCGGGATAATCACGCGCTTTCTGGTTTATACGTCTTCGGATAAATATTTACCTGCCGTGTGAGTAAATGTTAATAAAAAAATTAAAATACAAAAACTTAGCGGTTGTTATTCTTCTGCCATTTCAATCAATTCATCATCTCCGTGTTCCTGGTAGAAGTGGGCGGTTCTAGCTTGCTAGCGACTTAGCGTTGACCTCCCTACGATCCCCCGCCCCCATCCCCGGAGAAGTAACACCAACCCTTCCGCTATATTACCTGCTAAGCTTACGCTACGTGCGCTAATCACCACCAATACTTCACGCTCTTCCCTGAGCCAAAAGAGTTGCAGGTGGTTTGTAATTAGCTAATCATGATGTTTTTTTTCTCCATAAGCTCCACACCTTTTTTAAGGTTCATAATTTCCAGCTCGAACACACCCACTCAATCCGGCAATTTACGTCTGAGATAGTGAGGGTAATTCCCAGCCCGACTCTAACTAGTCACACCAGTTCAACTTTAAGTGTGCAAAAGTTTATACACCCTTATGACAACAATAAATATGATAATATATTTAAATTTATTGCTTTTTTTTGTCTTTGGTTTAAAAAAAAAACTTGTACAAGATTTTATTATTATTAAAGATTTTTATTAACTTGTATTAGAATTTAAATACTAAAAAAAAATATATATATATATTTCTTTAAATTCTCAGCCTGCTTTAAACATTGTTTAATTATCATTAGCCGATTCTGCGGTAAAATGCTGACGTCAAAAGACTAGTCGAGTGCATTCCTGCTGCGATTGTCCTGTCCAACATGGCCATGAGCAACAATTAGTCTTGCAATCTAATTGGCCGTTTACAAAAAAACAAGAAGAAGGAGCGGATGTGGGACATATTTCAGAAATCCATGAAGTCGGAAAAGAAAGCAGGAAGTTCCACATGCAGCGGCACACAAACAAAGAACTGCTGTGTTTGTGGATTCCAAACATTTTTGTGCATTTAATCTTTATTTGTTCATCATAAATTTCATTCTTATGCGTTATGCTTTTTTTTGAATCAAAAAGTTTTTAATTTGTTACATTTTAAATTTTTGAAAATTATAATACAATTTAAACGTCAGCGGTTGGTGGTGCGATAAACTTTTCCCCCACATGTTATTCAGGATGTGAAAATAAACAAATTAATCATTTAACGTGAAAATGCCTGGTTGATTAAAACACCTAAATTCAATAATTAACAGGTTGGTATAAATACGCCGTATAGCGTAGCTTGTCCTCCCTGCTCGTACATCTCCGTTACCTAGCAATACAAAATTATTTATATTACTTTTTTGGGCTGCCAGGTCTTTAAATCTGCTTCACGAGTAAATTCTATTTATAAAGCTTTTATACACATCAAAGTAAGTTTATCTTCCTTTTTCATCAATCATATTTTTATGTAATAATATTTAATAATTGATGTTGCTGTTGTGGCAAAGTCCATTTAAAGGTACAAAATAAAAAATGCAATCCTTTTATTTATTTATTTATTTATTTATTTATTTGATTCCCGTCGTGGGGTGTGTGTGTGTGCGTGTGTGTGTGTGTGTGTGTGTGTGTGGAGTGTGCATGTTCTCCCTGTGCTTGGTGGGTTTCCTCTGGGTTCTCCGGTTTCCTCCCACAGTCCAAAGACCTGCAGATTACGCTTAATTCCCAAATTTCCTGTAGTGTGAGATATGTGTGTGTGTGTGTGTGTGTGTGTGTGGTATGCTGTCAGGTTACTGATGTTTCTATAATTTTTTTTAATTCATGCATTTAAAAAAAAATTATTATACTTGAATCAATAACTTGGTGTAATTCGTGTAAATGTAATTGATTTAGTTTTTATGTTGCTGTCAGTCGAGTCAAGTCGACTTTGATTGTCATTTCCACCATCCACAGTTCAGCACACAGTAAAACAGAACGGCGTTCCTCCAGTATATACACATGTAACATAAATTAACAGAAACTAAGCTAGCTAACTAGGACACCTAATTTACACCATAAATGATCAAAGTCTATTCTAAAGTACTAAACAACAGATAGACACAAGACAACATAAAGAGCTCGTGCAAATGTGCAAACAGGAGCAGCAACACGACAACACAACACAATGTGATAAACTGTAATGTACTGAGACAGTGAGGTTGTTGAGGTCGTGCAGATTTAATGACCTGATGGATAAGAAACAGTGAACGTCTCTCGTGAGTGGCTGCAGAGACGAGAAACAGAGAGAGACGAGAGACAGAGAGAGACAAAAGAGAGACGAGAGACAGAGAGAGACGAGAGACAGAGAGAGACGAAAGAGAGACGAGAGACAGAGAGAGATGAGAGACGAGACAGAGAGAGATGAGAGAGAGACGAGAGACAGAGAGGGACGAGAGACAGAGAGACGAAAGAGAGACGAGAGACAGAGAGAGACGAGAGTCGAGACAGAGAGAGATGAGAGAGAGACGAGAGACAGAGAGAGACGAGACAGAGAGAGACGAAAGACAGAGAGAGACGAGAGACAGACGAGAGACAGAGAGGGACGAGAGACAGAGAGACGAGACAGACGTGAGACAGAGAGGGACGAGAGACAGAGAGAGACGAGACAGAGACAGACGAGAGACAGAGAGGGACGAGAGACAGACGAGAGACAGAGAGGGACGAGAGAGAGAAGAGAGACAGAGAGACAAGACAGTGAGAGACGAGAGACAGAGAGAGACGAGAGACAGAGAGGGACGAGAGACAGAGAGAGACGAGACAGAGAGACGAGAGACAGTTGTTGTGCTGGTTCAGGTGTGTGGAGCAGCTGAGCAGGTCTGAGCTTGACGATGTAACCCATGACCTTGTGGTTCAGCTCTGCACAAAGCAACAACAATGCATGTGACCTTAGGTGACAAAGAGTGTGTGTGTGTGTGTGAGTGTGTGTGTGAGTGGGGGGGCCCTAACTAGGCCAGAGGACGGTGTTTTCCCGTAGATGACCCAGTTCCTGTGTTTACACTGATAAGAAAGAATTCAGGGATCAAGACGTGGAGTGTACGTCTATGTGTGTGTGTGTGTGTGTGTGTAAGTGTGTGAGTGTGATTCTAATGAAATCTTTTGGTTTTAACACTTTTAACCCGCTGGTGATCTCAGATGAAATAAAAAACAAGGCAAAAGGATTAAAAGTGAAACGCCGGCGGTTCACCCGAGGGCACGGAGGGGTTCGGGGGGGGGTGTAGTGGGGTGGTGGTGGGGTGAGGGGGGGAGGGGATTGTATGGGGGTTGATCAGGAAGCGAGTCTCAGTCTGGCAGCCAGAGTGTGTGTACAGTACCTGAGGCCAGGGAGAGAACGAGCGAGGGGAAGGAAGGAGAGGAGCGACGGGGAGGAAAGGGGAGGGGAGGAGCCTGCTGAGGGAGGGGGCGGGGCCAGGCAGAGTTAAGTGAAGCAGCCAGGTCTTTGTCTCGTACATTTCCTGCCTTGTGTCAAAGTGAACGAGTGCATCGTGCATGCCACCATGGGACTATGCTGCTCTGAGAAAGCGAGGAAGTTTGGTGCAAACCACAGCTGGGTCGAGGTGAGGAGAGATAACGCTAAGACGTTTTATTGGTTTATATAAATAAATATAAATATAAATAGATAAATATAAATATATTGTTATTGTACTTTTATGTCTTCAGTCTTTGCAATTCATATGTAGAATGTGTGTGTGTGTGTGTGTGTGACGTGCAAGATTTCCACCAGCTCATAAAAATCTACACTTTAGCTATAGTTAAGAAATGTGTGTGTGTGTGTGTGTGTGTGTGTGTGTGTGCATGAGTGAGTGTTTGACTGTGTGTGTGTTTCACAATGAGACACTGTCAGAGTCAGAATTACTGCTCGTATGAATCACATAATCTACCTCCTGTGGTGTCAGAAAAAGGAAGGATGATTTTATCTCTGACGTCTGTGCGTGTGTGTGTGTGTGTGTGTGTGTGTGTGAGAGATAGGATAACTTGGTAGTCTAATATCACATAATGTTTAGATATTATCACAACGTTCCTCTAACATCAGGAGAACCCTTCAGCGTGTGAGGAGGGTCACAGCCGGTCGTACCCATACCAAGGTTCTTATTTTAGGGAGGAAAAAAACATTGCAACATTTTATCCTAAAACAAAAAAAAGATGTATTTTGTAAGCGTTCAGGGACGTTACGAAGCTTTGCTCTGTCGCATGAAGTCACGTCGTGTGTGTTGTAAGGCAGCGGTTCAGGAGAAGTGCAGCCGTGCGCCCTGCAGTACAGCTGTTCTCGTGCAGGAGCGCTGGGATTTAGACTCTCACGCAAACTCTGCATGAGAGGGTTGAAGGGCAGATGGGAAAGAGGGGGCGGAGGGGGGGGGGGGGCAGACTCCCTTTTTTGGGGTGACTGCACTGTGTTGTTTGTTCTCCCATTGCATTGTGCATGTTTTTTCCAAACACCTTGTTCTCAGTCTCCTGGGCTTACATTAAGGTGTGTGTGTGTGTGTGTGTGTGTATCATTTTATCATATTGTACCAAATCCCTGCCGTCCAAACCCAGTGCACAAGTTACTCTCTGTTTGTTTGTTTGTTTGTTTGTTTGTTTTTCCTCCTCCTAACGTTGATTCTTTAACGCATTGCAGTTCAAGAGGATGCTGAACCGCGAGCTCACACACCTGTCGGAAATGAGCCGCTCTGGGAACCAGGTCTCCGAGTTCATCTCCAACACCTTCTTAGGTGAGAATTCGTCCGAATATCATCCCAGTCTCGCTTATTTTAATGAGTCTCGCGAATGAAAACATAAAAATTATTTCTAATGCACATGTTAATGTTAACTCACGTCAATCTTACATTTCACGTGAAGAATGCACGCTTAGTTAGCTAATATTTCAAAAAAAATATATATTCTTTTTATTTACTTTTCTGGCTTAAAAAAAAGCCCGAGCGAGTTCCAGAGAACTGAAACAGCTGGAATGCAGGCCGAGTAAAAACAAACACTTTTAATCCAATAAGCATTTGTTTGCTTGTTTGTTTTTGGCGTGCATCTTACCTTCTCAGAGAGCGAGAAACACAATGGAGATGAGAGACAGACGTGTGTGTGTGTGTGTGTGTGTTGGGGGAATTTGTTAAAGTCATTCGAGCTTGACTTTGCTCCAAGCAGCCTTCTCATGCTGCTCAAACCCAAGAGAGATAAATAAATAAATAATAATCTGTGTGAACCTGCGACAGTAGTAGGAAGTGAACGCGACCGTATCAGGATACGGGGAAAAGACTGAGGCCTTTGATAACGCCTTAATCACTCTACCTGTAAATCAAGAGCACAGAGGGGAAACATTTCCGCGAATTCCCTCTGAGAAACATATATCACCTGGGGATTAGCATCGGTGTGTGTGTGTGTGTGTGTGTGTGTGTGTGTTTTGTGGACAAAGCCACGCTGAGGGTTTCTCATTTCCAGAATGTGAACCAGCAGCAACTTTTCAGAGAGATCGCGGCGTTTTACTTGTAACAAGAGTGTTTACTCACGTTACACCACTCGACAAGGTTATGAAATGACGCACAGGACTTAACCTTAAGCACGATAGTTATGGAAATGGACACACACTCACATTCGCACCCACTTGCACACACACACACACACACACACACACACACACATACATACATACATACGTACATGCATACATTCGTACAGTTCATGCAGTCGGGAATTCCCCTCCTCCAACCCCACACCGCGAATAAACTATTAGAATTGAACGCTTTGAGTTTAAAGGTCACAAGAAGTCATGAGTTGAGTATAGTGTGCGAGGGGGGACATTAGCATAACTGACAGAGTGAAACCTCTCCCTTACAGACAAACAGAATGAGCTGGAGATCCTGACGCCTCCTGCCAAGTCTCGGGAGAGGAAGAGGAAACAGCAACAGCAGCCGCTCATGACTCAGATCAGCGGAATGAGGAAGGTCACGCATGGCCCGGGCATCTCCAGTAATGTGGCCCGGTTTGGAGTCAAGACCGACTTGGAGGACCTGCTGGCGAAGGTAAGAAGAATTCACCATGCTGATTTCCTTGTCGCTTGCTTCCAACTTATAAAGAACTTCTCAGTTCCTAGTGTCCCCCCCCCTCCATCATTCCAAATACCTTCAGTCTGTTCTTTCCTGGTTCCATTAGTGGAAGCACCAACAACCTCCTTAGACAAACCCTTCACTATTTTATTTCCCCAGGACTTGGAGAACATCAACAAGTGGGGGTTGGACATCTTCCGAATTGCCGATCATTCGCATCAACGCCCGCTCACCTGCACCATGTACGCCATCTTCCAGGTCAGTCCCGTTCCTTAACCTCTACCCAAACATAAGTCTTCGTTAAGCCGAAAGAAGTCATGCAAACACAAATCCTTGTATGATCTCCAGGAGAGAGATTTAATGAAGACCTTCAAGATCCCAATGGATACCTTTGTGACGTATATGATGACCCTGGAGGACCACTACCACTCAGACGTGTCTTACCACAACAGTCTGCACGCCGCCGATGTTGCGCAGTCCACGCACATCCTCCTGGCCACGCCTGCTCTCGAGGTGAGGAAAACGTCTGTTACTTCTGTAAAAAAAAAAAAAACCTTCTCCAGGTGGAGAAACCCAAAACAGATGTAACACGTCTTGTATGGAGTCTATTCCCATTTGTGTGTTTTTCTCTTGCCTGCGACATAAATGAGCTGAAGTTGGATCGTTTGGGTATTATCACGAGATCGGCGCTTTGATGTCACTTCGCTAATCCTCTTTCCATTTTCTTCTCTCCTCTTACTCAGGCGGTCTTCACGGACCTTGAGATTCTGGCAGCCATCTTTGCGGCAGCGATCCATGACGTGGATCACCCGGGGGTCTCGAACCAGTTCCTGATTAATACCAGTGAGTGCTTTTGCCCTTCCATTCCTCCCTTCGCGTGCAGTTTAAGTAACTATAACCAGACGGAGACCAAACTCTCTGCACGTTGTGTCTGTTTTATCTGCGCTGCTGTTTAGCTGTGTCTAGAAAGACTTTTGAGTAAACACACCCTGCTGTTTTTGTATTTGTGCATTTTATTTTCCTTCTGTCCTCTTATTTATTGAGCTTTGTCTTTTTTACATATGTTCTTTTTATCTTTAATTAGATATTGTGCCGTTGATTTGTTTCCCCTTCTCTTTGTTGTTAAGATGCTGTGCAGATCTTTGATGGTTTTTATAAATAAATTTCTCTTCTCTCAATGCACAGACTCTGAACTGGCGCTCATGTACAACGACGAGTCTGTTCTCGAGAACCATCACTTGGCCGTGGGCTTCAAGCTCCTACAAGGGGAGAACTGCGACATCTTCCAGAACCTGTCAAAGAAACAACGCCAGACCCTTCGCAGGATGGTCATTGACATGGTGAGTCGGTCAGACGCCCTCCTTCAGGAAGTTCTCAGCCTCCTTGCTTTTGTAGAGTTTCTCAGCTTACTCTGCTCTGCTTTCTCTCGTTAGGTGCTAGCAACAGATATGTCCAAACACATGAGCTTGCTGGCGGATCTAAAGACTATGGTGGAGACCAAGAAAGTGACCAGTTCAGGAGTGCTGCTGCTGGACAACTACACGGACAGATTACAGGTAAGAGCTCATGGAATATAGAAAGTGACTTTTTCCTTTAAAGGTCATTCTTGGAAAGAGTCCCACGCTAATTAACCCTTGCGGTGTCTACAGGTTCTGCGTAATATGGTCCACTGCGCCGATCTCAGCAACCCCACCAAACCTCTGGATATTTACCGGCAGTGGACGGACCGCATCATGGACGAGTTCTTCCACCAAGGTGACCGGGAGCGAGAGCGTGGCATGGAGATCAGCCCCATGTGCGACAAGCACACCGCTTCTGTTGCGAAGTCCCAGGTAAGAATCGAGCACATACCCTTCCTAGTTCTATAAACTCGACAACAGTTTATATTTCCTCCGTGTACAAACCGATAACTGACCACGTCCTGATTGTCCTCCAGGTGGGATTCATCGACTACATCGTGCACCCTCTGTGGGAGACCTGGGCGGATCTGGTGCACCCGGATGCCCAGGACATCCTGGACACTCTGGAGGAGAACAGGAACTGGTACCACAGCATGATCCCTCAGAGTCCGTCTCCTCCGTTCTATGAAGCCAGCGGGGACAAGTTCCAGTTCGAACTGACTTTGGAAGGTGAAGACGGGGACAATGATGACCACGAAGGACCTTCGGAAACGGCTGACATGGACATAGCGACGTGTTCCTCTCCCGCCGAGACGTAGCAGCTCACTACGTTGCGCGTTGGTTTATTCCGTGATCAAATGAAGATCAGTGAAACTTCTTTTTGACGAAGAAGCTGTTTGCAGACTTGATTACTCCAGAGGTGCTTCTTGCAGCATGTGATCAGAAGCTAAGGATTCCTTGGAGATCAACTACAAAGTTCTTGCGTGGTTTGCGGGTTCTGGGACTGAAGCAGGGACTCAGTGGATCCCGCAGCGTAAACGTGGCCCCAGTACGGGATGCTATGAAGGAGAACTACTGCCCGATGATCCGTATGGATTTACTTTATCCGGGGTTTTTGTGTACCACGGTGTCAAAGACACACGTTTGGTTTTTAACTAGGTTGTATTTATCATGAACGCAGATAATCATTGAACACGAAGAAAAGAATTTCTCAAGGTGTTTGGATCAGTCTTATTTGGGGAAACAATGGTTTATTTAACAACTCTATATACACCAAGTACACCTTTTTTCTTCCTAAGAGACAGTTTTCACTGTGCTAAACTTTTAGTTGTTTTATTATTAATAAACATGGTACTTTTTTTTGTATTGTAAATAGACACGAATGAACCCACAACAAAAGCACTTTAACGCAGACACTGAAACCACTTTAGAGAAAACGAGTCGTGTTGCAGCCAAAAATGAAACAGTCAACATTTTTTTAAACTGTTACTCAGAATCATGTTTCAGTGCAGCTGATTTAAGAAAATACAATACAATATTTTACAGTCATGGCAATAATCATTGACGTCAATCCCCCTTGTTTCTCAGTATAGTCATGTACACTCACGCACACACACACACACATACACACACACACGTACAGGATGTGGTTGAATAAAAAAGCGATGTGTCGCACGTCCTGAAATCGAGATTAAATCTCCTACAGCAGGTTGGCATCGTGGCCACATGCATCACACTCAAAGCCACACATATAGAAATAAAAACGCTGCTTAATTCTTAAAGTGTTTCATTTTTACATAACGGTTTGTTAAAAACAGCTGTTAGTGTTAAACGGCGAACAAAATTCGTTCCCAAAACCCACAACAAATTTTTTTTGTTGTTATTTGTATTTATTTTATTGTTTGTTTTATCATTGCAATGCAGTGAGTAGTTACCCTCGACTTCCCTGGTGGAATGAACATCATTATTTGTTACTTTGTGCTGGTGTAATGTTGTAATACTTTGTGAATTATTATTATTATTATTATTATTATTTTATTGTGTCCTTCACATAGACACACACACACACACACACACACACACACAAAGTGACTAACCGTCCCACACTGTGATTTCATGGTGTATTTGTGTCACTTGCCAAAGAATTTATTAAACATGAACATTTTTGGAAATGTCTTGTGCTTTGTTGATTTTTTTTCTTTAATAATAATCTCATGCTGAAATGAAAGAAGTTGAAAATAAACTCAAATTTCTTTATGTTTAAAGACCTTTTGGAAAATAACATATTAAATATAAAACTTTGGACACAAATTTAATTATTTAACATTAACCTAATGCATTATGGCGTCTTCTGAAAAACAAAGTAGTGATGTAGAAATTAAATTAATATAATTAATTAATTATTTTTATAATTAATAAATTAACCAATATATATAAAATAACATATTTTTTATGTCATAATTACATTGTTTTTTGCAGTTGCACAAATTCTACTCATTGATTCACTTTGAACCCAAACAAGAGTTTATGTTTTAGATGCTTTCCTACCGTTGTCAAAAGAATAACTTATTTTATTATTTATTTAAGAATTATTTTTAGTCCAAATCTCAGAATTTTTAGTTCAACTAAAGTTGAAATTTTTACACTGGCCAATTTTTTTTATTCCATCCCTACATCGAAGTTCTGTAACATAAACAAACTTTTTTCTGTAACAACTACAAACTTTTACAAGCTGCATAAATTCTTAAAAAAAAGTAATAAGGGAGCACTTGAGACTTGAACGTCTTTAAGGTTCAGGTACAAAATTGGGTGTTGCTTAATTTTTTTTGTCCAGCGTGTGTATATATAATAGTTTATAGTTAGAACTACACAGAAATATTAACACAAGTTCATTATACAGAGCTGAAAAAAAAACTGGAAGAAAGAAAACGTCACTGAAAAACTGCTAAATAAATATATAAATTGACAAAAATATATTAAAACCCTCCAATTAATGTATTCCATTTAGTCATTTTTATATTTATATAGGTTTATTAAATACATTTTTTATATCCATAGGGGGCCAATCAGCTGCGTATTAGTGTGAAATATTAACACAAGGACTAATTATTAAATCTATTAACCCCCATACACCGTATTAACCCCGGGATATGGACCGCTCTACACTGTTTCTCCGCATCTCTATCTGGCTCGTATCACACACACACACACACACACACACATGTACACACACACTCTGGTTATTTCTAGTTCTCTTTGCACCAGATAGCGATCGTGTGGACGTGACAGAACGACTTCATAATTATCATCATCATGACGTTATAGTTTTTTGTTTTTCCTGCAAGAAAGGCCGAATGTGATTAAATTCAATTATGATTTTAGATTTTAGAATAAATTATGCTGGGATTTAATAACGGGTATTAAACCCGAAGTAGATTATTATAACCGTATTAACACCTGAATATATCATCATTAACCGCATTAACCCCCGAACACGTCATTAACACTGTTATCACCACTGTAAAGATTAATAATTATCCATATTAACCCCTGAACACATTATAAACATTATTCACCCCCAGAGAGATTATTAACCGTATTAACCCTGGAATTTTTAGCTGTTTTTTCTCCAAAAAATGTCCGGATTTTTCTAGATTTCGTTGTAGAGATAGTGATCGTGTGGACGTGACAGAACGAGTTCATGATTATCATCATCATGACTTTAGTTTTTTATACAGTAAAGCCTAAACTAAATTTAGAAACGTACTTCAATTGTGCTTGTACTTAAATGTATTACCTGTATTAACCCCCGAAATAATTATTAACCCAATTAACCCCTGAGGAGATTATTAACTGTATTAAAGTCTAAAGTGTTTATTAACCTTTTATTAACCTCTAAAGATGTTATTAAGTAAATTTATCCACAAATTAATTATCAACAATATTAGCACCTGAACTAATTATTAACCGTATTAACCTCCGCACACTTTAATACCCGTACTAACCCCGGGATATGATCCGCTCTGCGCTGTTTCTTCACATCTCTATCTGAGATTTATTAGCCGTATTAACCCTGGAGTGGATGATTAACCGTATTAACCCGCACACACGTTATTAACTGCATCATGACCTCATTATAAACGTATGCTGAGCGTATTATAACTGTGTATTAGACGCATTATAATCGTGTCTTAAGCACATTATAACCCCTGGACACATTATTAACCAGGTTAACCCAGAAACACGCTCGTAACCGCATCAACTCCTGAACGTTCTCGCGTCCGCGCTGTTACTTCGCCCCATTAGTTGACTTTTTTTCCACACAAACTATCTGGTTATTTCCAGTTTTCTCAGCAGCAGATAACGATCGTGTGGACGTGACAGCAGCGCGTACCCGGAGGCCAAGAGCAGCCAGGCGTATCGTTTGCAACAGAACTCGCACGGACGCATCACTATCGCACTCCCGCATCAGACGTTACACTCAAGTACTGAACACAAAGCGCAGGAACACGGCGAGGAACGCCGCACAGCCACTTCTCCACGTAATGCTGCATAAAACAACAGCGCTGACATCAGAGTGGCAAAACCCACACGGGCTGTTTACGCGCCTGACCGCGCCGCTGCACAAAGAGACGCGCGGCACCAAGCAAGCAAGTGTTAGCGCAACAACATCGACTCACTCAGGCTGCGATCCTCATCTACACTCAAAACTTCATTCTTACAGCAAGACCGCAGTAACCCTGAGGAGAGAGAGAGAGAGAGAGAGAGAGAGAGAAGAATAGAAAGGAGGAAGATAAAAGAGAAAAAGATTAAGAGATAAAGTAACAAAAAGCAAAACCAAAAAAAAACAATAATAAAAGGAAAGTAAGAAGGAAAGAAAAAAAACAAAAAGAAAGAAAGAAAGACAGAAGGAAAACAGTTATTGTTTATTATTTTTCTTGAACATCTATTTCTGCGAGATTTAAACAGTAAACATGGACTGGAAAAGTGAGAGTTGGAACTGTTGTGGTGTGTGTGTGTGTGTGTGTGTGTGTGTGTGTGTGAGACTAAACACTAAGGAGAAGTCTGAGTTTCTGAGAGCTGAGACACAGAGCGGTGTGTTTACTGAAGCCCCAGTGACTCCAGGCCAGTATTTTCCACTGCGCTTCCAGCAGGAAGGAGACCAGGAATCCTGGGAGTTTATTTTTGAGAAAAGCAGCGAGGCCCGGCGCGTGCTGACGTCACGCTCCTGTGAGAGCGAGCGCGGAAGAGCGGAGAGAGAGAGAGAGAGAGACGAGGAGCTGAGCCAGGTCGAGGCCCGGAGCGGGGAAGGGAAAGAGATAATACCTGAAAACAAGTGCACTCGGTCCACTTAGAGAAAAACTTCCTGCTTCCGTTATCTCTTCCCCAGAGCGCGGAGCCGAGACTCGTATCAGGAGGAAGTGAGAGAGGGGGGGAGGTCAGGCAGAACAACATGATGAGGCTGTTGACATGAGGACAAACTGCAGCCCAGGACAATAACATCTCTACACCACAGGGACAAAACACTGAGAGACAAATCTTAATAACAAGAGAAAGAGAGAGAGAGAAATGCAAGAAACAGACTAGAAAGAAAGGTTGTGTAGTGGTTGTGTAGTGGTTGTGTCAGGGTTGTGTTGGAATTGTGTTACAAAAGTTGTAAAGTGGTTGTGTCTGTTTTGTGTCCACGATTGTTTGCAAGAGTTGTGTTTGGGGTGTATAGGGGTTGTGTCGGGGTTGTGTTGGGATGGTGTAGGGGTTGTGTCGGGTTTTGTCATGGTTGTGTTGGGATGGTGTAGGGGTTGTGTTGGGATGGTGTAGGGGTTGTGTCCAATCTGTCTACTGGTTCTGTCCGGGTTGTGTCTCAGCCCTCTCTTGTGTATCTGACTCAAATCCTGGTTGAGGTTTTCAGGTCCAATTGCTCAGGAGGTTATGGTTTTGAGTCACAGCACAGTGTGTGTGTGTGTGTGTGTGTGTGTGTGTGCAGAGCTGAGGGAGGACATGAGCGAGTGAACACAGCGATGTAAGAGTAAGTGTGAAAGTGAGAAGCTGCAGCTGAGCTCTGTGATGCAGATCAGGTGGAAACTCTGCCAGAAAAACACTTCTGCTTGTTGATGCTAAACCCCCACTGCGTGCAGCACACCGCTGCTCTGACATCGTTCAAACAGAACCTCACTAAGCCATGTGGTTGTGGAGCCGTCGTGTTGTGTGAGAGTGTTTGTGCAGGTACAGGATTGGGAGAGAGTCCCCGGGTTCAGCGCTGTGTAAAAGTCTGTAAGTTTCCGCACATCTTCACATCACTCTTTGGTTTTATTTTTTATTTTCACTCATTAACATTAAAACAGAGACTAAATTGAGGTTGAGGAGGAAACGACTCTAACTATGCTTCATCACACCACCTCGTCACTCGCTCGCTCTGTATTTTACCGCAACCGAACACCATTTCTGTAGCTGTGACGCTGTGATGTGTAGATTTAATGTTTGGTAGTGTGTCATCACAGTTCTTAAAGAACAGCTTTGTCCCTGTAACTCTAGGGGCCACCACATTCGATCTGGCCCCGGTCTTTACACTCTTCCTGCCACAACCCTTGGGACCAGAACAACATGCAGTGGCTGGGTTGTATGGAGGGTTAAGGGTCTTGGCCAAAGACCTAACAGCAGCCACCTGGTGGTGGCAGGCCTCAAACTCCCGACCCTCCAATCAGCAACCCAGAGGCTCAACTGCCTGAGCCACCGCTGCACCAACAGTCTAGAATGATAACAGCCCTAAAACAGAACCTTGTGGGACACCCTGCAATGTAAAAGAAAAAATATGATGAAAAGCTGCACGGAAACAGAACACACATCATGAGATGAGCGGGTCATTTACAGTACGACTTTAGCCAGCACTGACAGAGGTACCCCCACGGCTTTACACTTCTTACTCCTGCTTAGGACAGAGGCCATCTGAAGGACATTTTTTGAGATCAGGCAGTAAAATACAGAGGTCACGATGTGCTAACAATCACATGAACAAAAGTTAAATGAATATTAATTCCAAATGTCATTCATGGAGTCTGTAAGTAGGGAGGCACTCAGGAGCTCGGGCCGCAGGACTGTATCAGGGCATCGAGCTCATTACTGTCAGTCCTGGGCGTGAGAATCAATTGGACAGGGGACATCAAACTTGTAAAATAAATTCCTCTGACTTGCTCTAACGTGCATTTCCTGTAAATTTTATTTTACATTTTATTTATCAGAGCTTACTTTACATTTAGGCACTCAGCAGACGCTGTTATAGATCCTTACACCAGTTACACTAGAAGTATCATCAGTCTATACTGTTGGGGAAAGTTATGTTTTTTCTCTTTTTTCGGTATGGGGAGGTCAACCCAAATACCTAAGAAACAGATAAAGCTCGCAAATGACTCAGCTGTACGGAAATCTAGAGGAAGTTGATTCCACCACCTCAGTGCCGAGACAGAAAACTGTCCAGCTGCGTGTCTTCCTCTGGACGCCGAGCGATGATGAGAACATGAGGACTAGTGTACGGAGCACTGAGCAGTTAGAGCTTCACTCTCCGTGTGTTTAATCTGTTCATCTCTCTGCACTACTGTAAACAATCACCACACACATATGCACAAATGCACGCACATACACACACACACGCACACACACACACACATGCACAACAGCATGAGACTATTTTCCAGGACAGCCTACACACACACAGAGAGTGAAAATAACAGAAAGAAGAAAATGCAAGAAACATTGAAACAGCAAAGAAAAGCAGCCCAAATCTTATCATTTTATAGAGTTAAACTAGAAACACTAAACATTCAAATTTACATTTCAATAATAAAAAAAAAGATTCTAAGAAACATTTTTTGAGCTTTTGCTTTTAAAAAATAAATAAATCATATTTTCATTATTTTCCTGTTCCTGCTGTCTGCAGGAACTCCAGAGAACCAGAGAACCAGAGAACCCTGGACTGGAGCTGCTCTCAGGTGAGGAGTGCAGGGGCGGTGTGTGAAAGCAAACAGCGCAACCGTGTGGTTACAAACATGACTTGCATGAACACGCGCGCAGGTTTAAGTAAAGTGAGGAAAGAAAATGAAGAACTAAAAGAACAGCCGAGTAGAAGAGTAAAAGAAAAGGATGAGTGAAAGAAAAAAGGTATGTTATGAGTTGTGTAGAGAAATGGTGAAAAAGGAAAAAGAAAAGGAAAAAGTAAATAAAAAAGGAACAGAAAAGAAACATATAAACTGTACAGATGTATTTATAGTTTATGTTGAAGCATCACAAAAAATGCTGAACCTTCTTTAAAAAGCTTAAATAAGATATAAAATATAAAATAAATATATTATATTATATTATATATATATTATTATTTAGTTGAAACATTTTGTGCAAAATGAAACATTCTGCAAATAAATGCATAAAAACTTTTTTTTTAACCTGATCACTTTTAAAAATTGACTCACATTTTTCAAGCTCACTGTAATATATAAGGAATTAGTCACATGACTCGGGCTCATTATAATATTTAAAACCCTGATCACATGACTCGATCTCATTGTTTCATTTTATTCTATTTTATTAACAAAATTGTAGATTATATATTTCATATTTCATGTTTTATTCTTTTCTATTAGCATTTTGCCTCCTTACTTCCTTCACAAACAGTCGTGTCAGCACTTCACTGCATATCATACTGTGTACGCTTGTGTATGTGATAAATAAAAATTTGCAATTGAATTTATAACATTTCGAGAAACTGGAGCTGACAAGAACGAGAGGCGAGCACACCCTCACAGAGTCTGAAATAAAGGATGAGAGGTGAAGCTGCACACCACAGTTTCTCAGTGGAAGTGGAGTTGATGTGGGACAGCAGGTTGAAAAATGGAAATGAGCTGATTTTTTTTTTGGACTTCACATAGATTTGCATAAGTGAATCTTCAGCAGGACGTCCAGTCTGGTGCAGCGCTGCAGGTCCGCATCATATTCACTCCGTACATTCACAATCCTAAAAAGCATTTGGTGTCTAACTCCGTGCAAATGCGAACACTTTACACAGTCTACTAATTCTATGAATGCATCTTTACAGGATTGAAAAATGTTTTAAAAAAGCAAAAAAAAAAAAAAAAATGGAAAAGCGTAATAAACAATATATAGTCGTAGTAACTTAACATTCTCGTCTGCTTTAATCAGTCATCGAACTTACAATTCAGTTCAACAGTCACATTCTCATGGCTGTCAGAATTCACTGGCATTTCCTTTTGAAGTTTTAATCTTATTGCATATTGTTTTAAATTAATTCTTGCTGCTAGTCATCTACAGATAAACGGAAGATAAAATGAAACACGTCATGACCAGCGTGGTTTACAGCAGGGTATCACACACATGTCCAGGACTCACACACATGTCCAGGACTCACACACATGTCCAGGACTCACACACATGTCCAGGACTCACACACATGTCCAGACTCATCTCCACTGCACATCAGAACAGAGTCGACCATTTTAAATTTAAATGTTTGTTGCAATCCGACAGCCACGTCTGTCCTCTGGCTTTAAATAACAGAATAAAAAGACTTTTATTTTGCCGGTTGCTCAGGCTGCTGTGCAAAGCGCTTTATATTGGCTCTTCACTAGAGGGGCGGGACCTTCGTTGAGTATCTCACTCTCCTCCCTTTATATTTAAACAGCCCGTCTCTGGAAAAAAAAACAGACGATGAACGATGGAGTTTGAAACTTCTAGGAGCTCACGGTGAGAGTCGCTGACAGCTGGGTCTTTTAGCAGATGTTACTGTTTTGTTATGTTTTTTCTCTGAAAGTTTATTTCATCCGGTCCGACTAGCAATTAGTTCAGTGATGCTCTAACTCACGTCCAGCTGTTTATCAAGCAGCTGGATCTCCTTCTCTAGCTTCTTCATCTTCAGCTGGCGGTACGCGATTTCCTGCCTGAGGTAGCGTTTATACAGCGCCGTCACATCCTCGTCTCTCTGCAAATGAAACTTCCACAATTCGTTACACAGCACTCATAGAACGCTGCTAGGGTATTTTAAATAAACCGTTAAACAGGGACTCACATCTTCGTCAGCAGGTCTTGATGGTCCAGAAGGTCCAGGATCTTCTTGACTAGTGTACGCTTCAGAGCCCTGCACATGGAATAAGTGAAAGTCACAGTGGAGTTCATGGCGAGCACGGTTTAACTGAGTACTAGTTAGAAGTGTGTATAAGAACATGATGTGGTATGCTAGTAGTGTATGCGACAGGTTAGAAATGTTCACGTTATAGATCACAAGTTACCTCTTCTGGGTGAGAGCACACCACAATGTTCTTCTCGTCATGTTCTGAATCTGAGTGCTGCCAAGGAATTGCAAATTACAGTCAGCCATTTGAAAAATGTATCTTTTCAAATTTACAAGCATTACTTCATCAACCGCTTGCCAGCCGGACTGAGCGCGATCCCACCAACCGTCTGAGAAGAAAGAACCTCTGAACCAATAAGACTTTTCATAAAGTAAACTGGGAAAATGGACTTAATAAAGGTGATCAAGAACCTGATGGTCCTGTGTGAAACATCCAGCAACAGGTACAAGAATCCACCAATCTAACCTTAATGGTGAATCAACCAGACTGAAGACCTTTAGAAACAAATCTCTATAGTGTGATAAAACTACGATTAACTCTTTGGCCCTTAAAAAACCAAGTGATATATTCATACGAAACCAGAAGCTTGGTGGTGGTAGCATGATACGTTGAAGATGTTTCAGCAAAAGGGACATATGGGGACATAAGGAGAGTTTAAGAGAGTCTTCAGAAAGGCAAAATTACTGTATGTGTTGAGCTTGTTGCATTAAACACAAGATGATAAGCTGCTGGAAATCACTGCCATGGTGCCAACATAAGAATTAAACCCTAAGAATTAAGAATTGGATGTTCCTCAAGTTCATGTGCATGTGAAGGCAGGCGAGCCAATACTTTTGGAAATATAGTGTATTTTTAATACATTTACAGACTTTGCTACACCTGAAATAGAATCTTAGATTGACTTGATTTTACTTGATACTGAATTGTTACCTTTGATAAATAATGCAGAATAATACAGAACAAATAACATTAAACACTAGTTTAGTCTGCAATTTATCTTATAGGAAACGGTGCAATTTTTCAGGCCCTCTGCTGGATGTGAAAGGAACTGCAATGAAGACAGACCAGTCTTCGTCTGCAGGTCCTCTTAAACTTCAACCTGCCTTGTGAGTGCCTTGTATGTCTCTAATCTAACCTGAGGTGGAGCTAATAGAATTATAATATATACGTATATTATTATAGCAATTATATATTATTAAAATGCTACAAACAGCAACTTTAATAGCAGAATATAAACACTGGCGTTACCTCAGTGTGCTCTTCTGCAGAATCGGGAATGGCTGGAACTCTTTGTATAAGAGTTGCGGAGCTTTCTGGCTCTGCAAAACATTTCATCATTTAAAATGTACAATTTTTGTGTAGTCTGGATTAAACGCTAAGAGAAACAATAACACGGCACTAATACCCATTGCTATGTGCCTCCCGACGCTAATGCCAGTCTGCTCAGAGGAAAGGCCCAAAATGGTCCCATCGATCACCGGACGCCCTCTGATCTGCCAAAGAGCCATCTTTTCGGCGGGTGAAAAGTCGGTCGTTGTTAATCCTTCACCAAACTTCTGCTTGCGTTTCCTGTTAGCTAAAATCACAACCCACTTTCACAAAACCCGTCGCATGCAGCCGAGTGCAAAAGAACATTGGATACACTTACCACATTGCACAATGTTCTTGTATTTAATTTTGACCTGCTGCCAGGTGCGCTTTACGTTGTTGGGGTTGGCGCTGAAAAAAAAAAAAAGGAATTTAGGGGAAACTGTCATAAGTACGTATTACCGTTATTTCAAACTCAAACTACATAACTAATAGAAGGTACTTATTCAAATAGGCCCCGCCCACAAACTCTTCTTAGCTAACCATTAAGCAGATGTGGCAGATTTGATGTTAATTAAAATTTAGCATTTTTAAATTGAAAGAATAAAAAACTTCACAAGTTGACAAAAAATTGAATCTATGGAAAATGTGTTAGTGGTCAATACCAGATACTGGTTAACGTAAGAACTTACCATAGCTTAAACCTTTGTTGAAAACATAATTAGTCAGAAGTTGATCCTACTACAATCTGCAATGTAGTTTTAGTCATAAAGATATATTCTTAGTGACATTCCATCTAATCTGCGAGAAATGTTAATGTTAATGACCTTTTGGTCTCGTTTTGAAGGTCAAGTAAGGTTCTTTCTGTATGAAATTACTAAAAGCTGTTAGTTGTCAAAAACATTAGCTAGCATATAACGCATATAGAGAAACCTCTGCATACCAATGTCCTCCCTTACAAATTTCCACTTTGAGAAGGTAAATTTTGCAAGAGTTTTGGCATACAAACAAACAAACCAGACAGATCATGGGCTAAGTAACAAAATTTCATGTGTGTTTTTTTGAAAATGCGTTTCACAATACGAAATTTCACTTTAAGAACTCGCCTCCAGAATGGAGCTGTGCAGCTGCTTGCAGGATTTATTTATATTTCAAGTTTGAAAGTTAACTTAATCTCAGTGGACATGTTTCACTGTTGCCTAGCAACACTGATTTAAGGACTAGAGTGAATTTTTTTTTAATGTATCACTTAAAGGTTGAGCGTGCTCTTGATGTACGTCACTTTACTTCTACTTTATTAGAAAAAAAGTAATTTGAAACTTTACAGATCGTCATATTAATTCACTAAAAATCATGACATTAAGCTGACTTCATTTTATACTATATACATATTTTTTAAGTTCTGTATCAAACCTGATATACAGTACAGTTACCTGAGTAACTCTAAATCAAGCTAAACCAAAATTGTTAAGTTATTGGCAACTTTTCGGCATAGGTTTAAGGCATCGCCATGGCTGAACCCCTTGAGATATCGTAAATCCCTTTGCAATCATGCATCCTCAGTGTCTTGAGATGACATCGGCCCGGTTTGGTGGCGATCGTATAAATCCCCTAGGAGGAGTATATCAAATTCCATTGGGTGCGTTTCGCAAACAACCTGCTGAGTAGAGCCCATGACATGCTGAGAGCGATGTTAAAGTACTGATACTTAACTCTTTTTTTTTGCATGTTAAATACTTTACTTTTACTTTAATAATTTTAAAAAAGTAATTGAGAACTTTATTTAGCTGAATTAATTTTATACTATAGCATTTTTTAAAAAGTTTTGTGTCAAACCTGAGCTTTAATGTAACTCTAAATCTAAATAATAATAATGATGATGATGATGATGATCTAATGAAGTGTGTGTGTGTGTGTGTGTGTGTGTGTAAGTGTGTGTGCCGCCGGTGCCGTACGCGTTCAGTCTGTCGGCGATGTCCTGCCAGGCTTCCACCCGGGATTTGGCGGCCGCGGCGGTGTTACACTTGGCCGTGATGATGTCTTTGTGCTCCTCAAACGCCTTCAGGATGATCTCCTGCTCGAACGGGCTGAAGAAGGCGGCTCTCTCTCTGGCCATCGCTCGGCGCCTCGCGGTCTCTGGCCTGGGTTTAAAGATTCCGGATTAGTTGATGCAGAATTTCTTTATCTTGCTAACGCTATCCGGCTAACGCGATCCACCCGAATAAAGACGCGCATCATGCCGCGCATGCGCTGTGGACTCACCGTCCGCCATGGCCATGTGAGGAGCTCGAAAGCCTGCACCCTCCCGCACTAAACAGGACACACACACACACACACACGCTGCGCGCGCTGCGCACTATACAAACACGTAGTACGGAAGTATCCCGTTCCTGCGTAACCATGACAACCATTAAGCGCCCCAACGCCGCTCGTTTTTCATTCTCTATCGGATTAACGTATGATATTAACTAATGAACTGAAATGACAAAAACAAACCTCTATAGTTATAAACCACTGAGTGGAACTGATTCATGATCTCCTGCTTGTGGAACACAAATCTAGTGCACATGCTCAGGGAGTGCAAGTCATTTGAGATCAGGCCCACGTGCCCACGGGTCTGACGTCATCAAGCCTGATTTAGATAACCTGATTACTGAGGTTAATAATCTTAATCTTGTTATAATTAATGTATTTAATTTATTATTAATCTCGCAAGGATAACTACATGTCGAGGAAATAATACAATACACAGATTCATATCACAAATTTATTAAAATTTTCTAAAAATAAATAAAAATGTCTATAAATCTATAAATATATATATATATTTTTTTTTTAAAAAACTTTATTTAGGTTATTAAAAAGAATTAGACACACCTTAGTTTTTTTAAATCTTAGTTGGTCATTTAAGTGTGTGGTAGGAGAAGATGTGGAAAGAGAGAGAGAGAGAGAGAGAGAGAGAGAGAAAGGAAACTTTTTTCTTATGGAAACTGATAAAAAAAAAGAAGGGAACATGTAGTCCCGGTTTGACCTGAACACCCCTCATATATCAAAACTGGGACTAAATGTTCTATTATTCAAACTTTTAAGCAACTATGTACATACAGTATGTGTGTGTGTGTGTGTGCGTTTGTGTGCTATGAGATTCAGACAGTTTGCAGCATTGACTTTTAATGAGTTGTAAAGTAAAAGCGTTATTTACTTTGTTAAATATTACTGTGTTAAATGATAAAAGATTAATAACAAAAACCTAAATAAATAAATAAATAAATAAACAGAACACTGTAGCTACTGTACTGAAAATAAGAAAAAACACGAACACTTAAAATATATATAATACATAAGAAAATACAGAATGAATTCATTGTAAAAATACATTAGAAACAGGAAATGTATTTATTAGTTTATGTATGTGCATTTTTTAATTCTTAAAACAAAGAAGTTTAAAGTAGGCCTATAGATTTTCTGTATGTTTAATAATACATGAAAAAACACACACACAAACAAAACAAACAAACAACCAAATACTAGTTTATTGTTTGAGATTAATTTTGTATTGTAACGGTTAATTTTAATGACAATAATAATAATTAGATGTGTAATGTTGACAGTTCATATGGTCCCTAAACTACAGAGGTTCCTAGATGGATGGAATTAGATGTCAGATTGTATTTAAAAAAAAATATATATATATATATATGTATATAAAAAAAACAATCTACACACATAAATAAATACATAAATAAATAAACAAAAAATCCACTTGTTAATTACGCTACTGTATTTACAATAAAAAAACATGCTTAAAATTATATATAATACACATAATAAATATAATCACCTGTATGATATAATATAGTCCATAATAGCTATATAAGAAATATCAATAGTAATAAAATATAAACAGCTGCTGTATCATACCTTTATAGGTATATATTTGTTAGTGAGGACAGTGTAAAAGCTATTATTATTATTATTATTATTATAATGATTATTATTATTATTATAATTATTATTATTATGATAATTATTATTATTATTCTTATTATGAGACACAAGGCGGCGCTAAGGAGGCGGCCGGGTGAACATGAGCCAGCTCGCTCCTTCCTGCACATGCGCACTACATAGTGTCTAAATGAGGTGGTTTTGATCCCTATGTAGTGCACTTGGTGTTGAAGGCGGATCAGTTTGGGACGCGCCCGAGTGTGAGAGCGCGTCGTCCTGTCCCGGCGTCTCTTTCCTCAGCATCATCATCATCATCCTCCTCATCCTCATCCTCAGGGTGTCGGGGTGATGCTGAGCGGCTCCTCGGTGATGCTGATGGTGTGTGTGGATGCTGCCTGAGCGGCTGGAGGACAGGAGACCGGAGAGGAGACAGGAGGACAGGAGAGGACAGGAGGACAGGAGGAGGAGGAGACAGGAGGAGATCCTGCTCGGTGTCGGGTTTGTGCGCTTGCGTGCGTCGCTCCGGTGGAATGAGAAGCTGCTGCGACCATGATGGAAGGTGAGCCGATGCTGCTGTAACCTTCATGTCATCCCGCGCGCGCCTTTAACGCAACCTTTGTTCCTTTTGATCTCCATCGCCTCGAGCTCACAGCGCTCCTGCTCCAAGCGGCTGCACGTCATCCCTCTAACGCACGCATTTCCTCCTTATCAAGGGTGTGTGTGTGTGTGTGTGCGTGTGTGTGTTTGTGAATGAGCTGGGTCAGGTGTCTTAACAGAGGAAAATGTTCAGGAAAGGCTGTGTGAAGGTCCAGACCATGGGAATGTTCTCACTCCTATTGTTGGTGCAGAATGAACGAACCAAGTGTCTGATGCTCTTTAGTTTTCTTATCATGCAGCCAACAAGTAATGGAAGTCTGTCTCGCCTGATATCTCGGGCTGGATCCTGGATTCTGATTGGCCAGACGGTGTGATAAACATTAATACGAATCACATGGTTATATTAATCGTTTCTATGGTAACCGCTGGCAGCAGTGGCTCAGTGGTGAGCAGTGTTGCCTCGTACCTCCAGGAGCGGGGATTTAAATCTTATCCCCAATCTGTGTGTGTGTGTGTGTGTGTGTGTGGAGGTGCACATGGAAGAAGTCTCCAGTTTCAGCACTTTGTAACCATCAACAGATTTCCTACATTTTCAGGACAAAGGAGAGTTCACGTGACAGGCTGTGATTATCGACTTAATAAAAGCCTAGAGTTGCTGTAACGTAGGTGAATTGAAGAATCCGCTTGTTTTGGGGGACATTCCACACATTAAAGGCAACAGGAAATGGATTAAAAAGTGCCACCTGTTTAAATTAATCCTTAACACTCGAGATCGCTGGTCTGTGCCGGAAACACAGTACAGTTCAATCACAGATTAAAAAAATAAATTAATAAAAGCTTTGCTTATTCAGGAGTCCCGCAGGCGTGTGTTGATGGGTAAAGATTCAGATTGTAATTGTTGTTAAATTGCTGATTTATACGCAGAGTAAACGACTCAGGAACGTGCTGTTGTAAAAAACTAACAAACTTTGAGATGTTTGTGGACATGTCCAGAACTTCATTTTAAGGCTGAGATACAAATTGTGAGGGTTTTTTTTATTTTTCGACTTCAACCCCATTATGCTCTCTTCACCCCCTCCCCCCTCCCCCCCCTCTCTCTGACTCTCTCTCTCCATCTTCCTCATCCTCAGGACTGAAGAAGCGAACCCGAAAGGCGTTCGGGTTACGCAGGAAAGAGAAGGACACTGACTCCACGTGAGTAATATCGTGTTTCATTTAAACTGTAACTGTAAACTTCCTCTTAACCCCAATTTTAGTCAATTAACCAGGGATTGGGGTGGCACATTAGCATAGTAGTAGTAGTCTTGCACCTTCAGGGTCGAGGGTTCAAGTCCCCATTTTTGGTGGGTTTCCTCCAGGTACCCCGGTTTCCCTTTATAGTCTAGTGTTTCCAAACTGTCTGTAGTGTGTGTGTGATTGTTTGTCCTGTTATGGACTGGCACCAAGTCCGGGGTGTCCGCCGCCTCATGCCTCGAGTCCCCTGGGATAGGCTCCAGGCCCCCCGTGACCCTGTATAGAATAAGAGAGTAAAGGGAGCATCTGCAGTAGTTTCCAGTTTATTATTCTGCAAAAACCTCAGTTTCCTTCGGCTCAGGAATACCAGCGCTTCAGCTCGAAACTTTAAGCCACACCCCCTTTAGTACCAAACTCCATGAGGAATAAAGATGAAGCTATGACTCTTTTAATCGTGCACTTTTTCCTCCTAACAGATTCAGGGGTTTTATTATACTGTAACTGGTGGCTTCTGTCAGTTGTTATCTAGTGCACATTAGCCTGGTATTAGTCTGGTGACTAAGTCACTCACGACAACTGGATTAAATACTAACACTCTCCTGTGTGTGTTACATACAGTGCTGTAAAAAAGTATTTAGTATCCTGTTTTTTTTTTGTTTTGTTTTGTTTTGTTTTTGCATATTTGTCTCACTTAAATAATAAGATCATCAAACAAGTTTTAACATTACACAAATAAAACCAGAGTAATTACAAAGTGCAGTTTTAAAATGATGATTTCATTTAATAAGGAAACATATCTGTCCAGACCTGCCTGTTTTTGGCAAGTGAACTTTAACTCGCCAAAACTTTAACTTTATTTAGCGACCTGGGGCATGTGTGACAAATATGCACACAAAAAAAATCAGGAAGGGGGCAGATACTTTTTTTTAAATATATAAAACTGTATTTAAAAATAGCTCTGATTTTTATCTAAAATCCTGTTTTGTTTGATTCCAGGGGTTCACCAGAGAAAGACAAATCAGTAAGTACGGATGTTAGATTTTAAGCGTGACTTAACTTGACATAAAATGGACTTTTACTCTTAAGCGACACTTACTTTTCCGGTGTATTCTGATTCACAGCGAATAAAACACGCTTTGTGTCGTTCCCAGAAAAAGGCCAACGGTGCTCCGAACGGGTTCTACGGCGAGATAGACTGGGATCGATACGTAAGCGATGCTCTTGAGTGTTACTCTGCTGTGAGTAGGGCTGTGACAAGGTATCCGTCTGACTATATTTCATCAAAAGGAAACGCGATATTATGGTATAATTTTACTGTTAGATCATATTGTTATCTCTTGGCGCGGCGGATTAATGTAGATGTTGCAATGAAAACATGACAACAAGGTTTGAGGCCATTGTTTATTCTCAGGTATGACATTCCCCTGACTCACCCGTCGCTTCTTTTTGTCAATCCCAGAATTCCCCCGATGTGGATGATGAAGGCTACAGCATCAGACCTGGAGAGCAAGGAGGAAATATCCTTCTTCATGTAAAAACTAAATAATTGAAAGGATTGATTGTGTGTCGCAAACTACCTGCTCTACGCTGAGGGTTTTGTTCTCAGAGCCCTATATTCCCAGAGTTCCATGTTCCCAGAGTCAGGTACTCCCGGGATCCTATGTGTTCAATGCCCTTTATTTCCTGTATCCATCATCCCAGAGGTTTTACAGGTTCCATGGTCCTAAATTCTTAAACGTATTTTAAGCTTATTGATATCATCTTCACAGACTTGGATGTTCCAAGGTTCCTGTATTCCCATTGTCGTATGGTTCCATGATCTTGCATTTCTAAAGTAATTATCACCTGGCCATATATCCTCATGGACCTCTTCATGCAGGCTTCTGTATTTCCATGTTATTTGTTCATAAAACATTAAAAACCTTGATATCATGTATTTCCAATATCCTGTATTTTTGGTCTTACTGTGCAAGAGTCCCAGGGTTTTTATTCCCACATGTTTTCTAGGTTGTATTATTCGTCTTTCATATTTTCAAAGTCTTTAGTCCCAGAGTTCATCAAAATGCCAAATTCTAGGATCGTGTGTTCTAGGTTCCTTTCTACGATCCTATGTTCCTATGTTTCTACGATCCTAGGTCCTAAAAACTTGAAAAAAAGGCTCTAGGAATCTCTGAAATCATGAAATCTTTAGTATCTACAATAAGCCGTTACTCCTGGTTCTCCCTGTAGGTGAGGAGATTGCCAGGCCGAGACGTTCCACCCCAACACCCACTCTTACCCCGGGACCGGCCTCTGACACACCAAAAGTTAGCCGCTAGCAATCATGTAGACAAACATCAAGCGACCTTCAAGTATATTAGACCATGACCCTTAGTGACCCCATGGACCCAGCCCTAATTTTAGGAAGCTTTCACGTTTTCTGTAAATGTTTCAGATCATCCAACGCTTTAAAACCTGTACTCTTTAACCCGAGCTGCACCCCCAGGCAAAGCCAAAACGTTTTTCTCATCCAGCGAGTCCGAGGGTGAGGAGGAGCCAGGGAAGAAGTTTAAGATCAAGATCAAGCCCCTGGCGCCAGATAACGGCACCATGTCCACAGTGGATGCGCTCAAGGCCTCCGTGGGCACGCTGGCCATCTCCACCTCGCCTTTGGTAAGAGCCAACAAGAGCAAGTCCAGAACGTCTTTATCACAAAATATACAGCTACAGCTTTAAACAAGCCTGGCATGTCAAAATTAGCGTCTTAAAAAAAATATTTTTTTTTTCTGTCTTCCTTTGTCACATCACAACAGGTGAAGAGTCCGGTAAGTCTGAAGCATGACTTGATTATTAGCATGGTTAAAGATTAGCATGTTTAAGTGTTAACACTGATTAAAAAGATTCAACTCAGTTTATTTAGAAACAGTCCCCTTATATAGAGAGAGAGATTTGAAGTGTTACATTTGTTCGTAATTGAGATTAGCATGAGTAATGGTGATTTTTCTTATATGTTTAAATAGGATTTAATGACCAAATCATTAAAAGTAGCAAATGTATTAGAGAAGTGTTTTTCTTTTTTTAGATTGCTAAAATGCAGTGGTGTGTAAAATAAAGTGAGCTGTTAAATTGCTAAATGCTACGATATGTTATATAACTGATTATTATCACTCTTTCTTTTTATTTTTTTGCGATCACAGAGGCGCAGCCCAGTAAGTTTGCTATTTCTCATTTTTGAGTCATTGTAAAAAAAAATGATAAAAAAAAACGGGACGAGGTTCACTTTCAGGACTCAGGGCTGCAAATCAAAATACGATAAATGTAGCGGTCACGCTGTGCTGTTACTGACCGAACCTGCCCCCTAGTGACAGGCTAGGGCAAAACACGTATCTACAAACTTGCATTAAGTAACTTACAGCTAAACATGGCATATGGAGTTCCCCCTTAGACAAATATGTCATTTATGTGCTAATATTTAATAATGACTACTAATAATGAATTCCATGTAAACCCCCCAAAACACAATTCAAGGTTAGGGTGGTAATAAACAACCTGCCTGTATATTACATAACCTGTGTGGACAAGTGCGTAAGCTGGACAAGTCTAGTGTGGACAGACGGCAGGCTGACTGAGTGACTGAGAGGTCGCTGTAGCAATCGTAGCAAAATTGTGGAACTTTGTAGCACTGGAGGAAACCGTTTTGATGGATTTTCATCTGTACTTTCCTTAGGGTTAAAATCGTCCAATCACAGGACAGATTATACGCATCATATTATTCTAAGGGTTTTTAAGGTTCTCAAGACCTTATATTCCTGGGGTCGCATATTTCCAGGGATCTATGTTCCTGAAGTCCTTTTGTCACAAGAATGCAGAGTATGTTTTCAGAATCACATATTTCCAGTGTCCCATGTTCTTGGACCCCATTTACCAGGGGCTCCGAGTATGCTCCTTGTACCCTGTGTTCCCAGTAGCCTCCAATGAGTCATTCTTCCCAGGAGCCTACATTGTTTAGCTCCTACATTCCTAAAATCCCATGCTCCTATGGTCCTGTATACTGAGGTCCTAACTTCTAATGACTAAACTGTAAGTTCTCAGGATTTTTTAGAGTTCATGTTGCTGCTTGTAAGATCAGCCAGTGAAATGGAGGGATTTGTTGAAACTTGCACATCAATTAAAAAAAATACCTTTAACTTATTACTACTAGTAGTAATTTGTAGAACCGCTGATCTGACACTTTTCTGTCTTTTTTTCCCACAGTGTCCACTGAAAAGAACTATTTCAAGTAAGTGTGAAATGTACGAAAGCTAGCATACTGTTTTTCCAGGATGCTTGCTTGTTTTTCTAGCAAATTCAAGCAAATTTGAATTTGCTTGTTGTTCAGATTTAAATTAGTAAATGTTCCACCATAAACGTATATGGATTCCACAATAAGCCGTTACTCCTGGTTCTCCCTGTAGGTGAGGAGATCGCCAGGCCGAGACGTTCCACTCCAACACCCACTCTTACCCCGGGACCGGGTCCTGACACACCAAAGTTAGCCGCTAGCAATCATGTAGACAAACATTGCTAATCATGGCAATGATAAGATCTCAGATCTGGTCAGACTTGCTAGTTACTCATTTTGCTATAAGTTCTTGCTAATAAATATTTCTGTTCTGTTGTCCTGCAGTAAAAGGTTATCAGACAACGCTACAGCTTTTTTCGACTCTTCATTTGAAACAAACTTCGAAGCACAGAACTCAGAAGGTAAAATAACCCTACTTAAAATTATCCAAAATGTAAACAGTGTAAAAAAGCTAATGTGTGATGTCCATTCGAAAACAAACCATTATACTCAGAGAAAATGATAATGCCAAACCCATCGTCTGACACTTTTCTGATTGGATTCATTACTACAGATTAAATGCATTACGATGCTTCATTTACTTTGTCAAATTTGACCGCTAAAAGTGACCGCGTTGTGTTAACGACCATTAGTAAAAACGCTATATAAACAAAGTTTTTATTTTATTTAATTTCATTTAAATAAATGTTCTTGAATCATCCATAGATTAGCGAACTGCTACATTGTGCAGTTAGCTTAAGAGCTTAGCATATCAGCTGTGATGTATTATTGCTACAATATGATTTATCGGTTCCCTTTGTAGCATCATGTGCTAACTTCATCCATTAGCACGTGGGCTCTGAGTGCTAACTATATTCCTGGAACATATTTATAAAGGTCTTGTTTGTTCATGTTTAGTGTTTGTAGCGGAGCCGGAGCTGTGGTGTCGATCAGCGCCGCGCAACTTCTCCCCGCTAAACAGACGCTTCCCCACAGGAGGTAAATTAGTGCTGTTTTTTTCTGGGTTACGCAGGCAGCCATGTTGTATAATCACTAATCTGTTCCTACAGCTCCACCTCCTCTTCCTCCGAAGAACATTCCTGCCACTCCACCCAGCTACAGATCCAGCTCTCTGGAATCGTCAGGTGAGAAGGTCTGCGCCGCTGTTTGAGTGGGATTAGTTTTCCGCATGTCACAGCATGAAACCGGAGCATCACACCAACAGAATAAAACATAAGATGAGATAATACAAATAATTGGCTTTTATTGTAATTCAGACCAGCCTTTTGGTGGTGTTTATTATTATTACTTCCCCATTTTAGTTTATACCTCCAATTAGCAGTGACAATCATTGAAGATATTTGTGAAAAAATTATTTGTGGGGATGTGAGATGAGTAATAGAACACATCAGGGTGGTTTTTGCAATTATTTTTTTCCGTCTGTTTGTTTGTGCACCCATCATGTAAAAACTACTAAAGGAAATTTAATGGGGTTTTCACAGTTGTGTTTGGCCGAGCTTGAGGTAGCATATACAGTAAAATGCCCTTATTTCATAAAAAATCAACCTTAAAAAAATCATTAGTTTATCTCATAATTCCACAGATGGTGCAGAACACTTTTAATACACGCTCATTAGTGTGCAATTGAAATCTGTTTAACAAACGCACTTTCACATCTTCATTCCGCACATTTTATGATAACTTGTAAAAAATTTCAACAGATGGCGCTATACATTTTTTTAAAAACACGATTATGAGTGTGCAATTAAATTCCACAGCAAGTATGAAATAAGAAAGGAGATCCTGCACTTAGAGGGTCTCATTTTCAAATCTTACATCGAGCAGCTCAAAGGATATTCACATGCATGTTCTTCAAGGTTCAGTTGTCTTCTGAGATATTTATGTGTTCATGTGCGTCATAGTTATTTTTGCTACTGATATTTTGGATCCGAGTAGTTTGTGCGATTTTTTGTTGTTTTATGTTTAAAATAAGGACAGAAGGCCCCAGCGAGAATTGAACTCGCGACCCCTGGTTTACAAGACCAGTGCTCTAACCACTGAGCTATGAGGCCCTGCTGAAGTCAACCTTGTTAGAGTGCTTGTTATGTGAATCATTTGGTCCACGCCCAAGAAAGTAAATTATATTATGTTCCTCCTGTGTGCGTGAGGGTGTGTGTGTGTGTGTGTGTGTGAGGGTGTGTCGTTTTTCTACAGTGTAGGCAAGGCTTCATAACTCAGTGGTTAGAGCATGGTTACAGGTTATGAGTTCAACATTTAGCCAGACTTTTGAGATTACACACTTAAGAGAAGTAATACAAGTTCATGGGTTCTAAACCTGGACCAGTAGAGGTTCACATGTTTCAAGTTCTTCACTTCTTAGTGCCCTGAAACTGACTGGTGTTCCTTCAGAAATCCCCAGCCTTTCAAAATGAATGATGAATAGAAAGTAAATGTAAGCCACATTACCGCCTACATTCTCTTGATCTGTGCTCCACACACAAGCAGCAAGTGTACGTTTGAGGGCTTAGAATTTTTTATTTCTAGTGATTTAGTTCCCAGTGCTTTAAAACTGGGAATATTGGAACTTGAGTTGGTCCTCAAACAAGGTGAGAAGGAGCCGGTTCCATGGATTGGTAACATAAAATGTGTAAAAAAAATAAAAATAAAAATAAAAAATGGAAGCACTTCTGTACAGGTGTCATAAATGGGAAGTCTAGCTATGGAGATCAAAATCTATTTTTGTACCAGGCTGTAAACATGTTTATTTCTGTTACAAAGTTGCTGATTTTAATGTGCGGCTCTTTGAGAATTGGCCTACATTTGGAACCATTGGTCATTCAAGGAACTGCATGTTTTAGCACTTCCAACTCATTTTCCAGAACTGAAGGTTGAACCTTGATTGGTACAAGTAATAATGAGTAAAGCCTCTAATGTCAATTTTGGCAATGATATACTTCTGTAAGGCAGCATGGAGGCTTAATGCTTAGCACTGTTGCCTTGCACCTCCAGGGTCTGGGTTTAATTCCCACCTCCCAGCCTCTGTGTCTTTGTGCATGGAGTTTACATGAACATGCTTGGATGTAAAGTTGGGAATAAATTCAATGGTCACTATTGTCTTCTGTAGTTCCTAGATGGATGGATAGATAATTCCATAACTGGTCTTATAAACCAGGGTGTGGGAGTCAAGTGCTTTCTTCCTAAATCTAAAAAGTCATCTCATAATCTCAGATTCTAATCTAAAATCAATTTGATTAGTGTTTAGCGCTGTAGATAATTTACTATGAGCCCTCAGTAGTAAATGTTAAGCCCTTTGATAATAATGGTTTTCTTCACAGACTTCACAGTGACATCCATTGTTCTAAAAGATTTCCCTTTAAAGCAGTTTCTTTAGACTATTTACATTTTACATATATTTTTACATCAGGGATCAACACAGGAACTTGAAGGCATTATTGAACACAGAACATTTCCATCAGTTAGTGCCACTTATTTAATTACCACTGGCCCAACGTTTTCAAATTTACAAACTTTACATGAGATCATTCTAATTTCCTCAAAGCTTTAAAACAAAGCCACAGTGAGAATTGAACTCACAACCCCTGGTTTACAAGACCAGTGCTCTAATATCTTCATTCACACCCTCGAGTAACAGAGTGGTGACATGTTTGCAGTCCATGGTGTTTACTAATTAACATAAGAAAAGGCACACATTGAAATAACAAGAAAGTTTCTGCAAGTTTCAGAGGTCATGTTTTAGTAATTATTCAGAGTTTCTGTTTTGGTTTGATTGGGTTAAAGTGCTTAAAATTATTAACTGTATAGTGTAGGAGAGTGTATAATGCCTAAAAGGTAAGTTTAGGTGTTTTTCTTACTGCTTTATCTTGGTTGCCTCTCAGTCACAGACACTGATCACCTAGCATGGGGTTGATACATCAGCTGTAGCAGTTTATTTAGAGATTTGAGGTAGGAGAGCACCGGTCTTTGGATAAACACAACCAGTCCTATTCAATATCCTAATCCGTGTTCACATGTCTATAAAAATCACATCATATCACCCAAAGTCTGGAATGGTGAAGCAACATCAGTGATGTTAAAGCACTTCATTCTGTACAAATTCACCTTCTTTCCTTCTATGTTTTTTGGGCAGGTTACTACAGTGTTGTTCCAAGCGTAAGAGGAGAAGGATCGTCTTCTATCTTTCGGGACGTTCTGCTATCAGACCCAACAGGGGGACCTGCTCTTCCTGACATGGACAGTGTATTTACCCTTTCAGAGACCCCAAAATCCGAATCAGAGCTGTTGCAGTCCAACTGGGTCAATTTCACAGACAGGGCAACCTCCAGGCCTCCACCCCCTAATGAGCCAGCTCCTTCCCCACCTCTCTCATCCTCTTCTGAGGACACACCCCCAACTTCACCTCCTGCTTTATCTCCTCCTCCTCCTCTCCACCCTATCCCCCCACCTGAATCACCACCTCCCCCACCCCCGGATTCACCCTCAGACGCTCTATCCCCTGATAATCAGCCACTACCTTCCAGACTCCACCTCCAAGAGTCCTGCTTTTCCATGGCCACTCCTTCCAGTCTACCCAGCCCTGGCATGCCCCCTTTCCCCGCTGTCCCCCCTCCTCTGGGACCAAGGGATGAAGCCAGACGAACACCAGACTCTTTTGGAATAAGAGAGGAAATGCTTTTACTTTCCACCTCACCCAAAGACCCTGGGATGGGGGGTTTGCGTGGCACACCACCTCCCCTGCCCCCTCTCACCTACAGGAGTGTGGTTGTCTCCCCAGGACCAGGCAGCCGTGAGTGTTTCATATATCTTATAGTTTTTTTGTTTGTTTTTTTACTTGTGTACTGCTTTGATATGTTGGAGTCTTCCCCTCAGTCCAACAGTGTAAACGCATCACTGAAAGGTACATCAGTGGAGGAATTATTTAAGTTAATTTTCTTTTCACTAAAAGGTGCATAAGATGTTTCTTTGAGGCTAACACTCATTTACATTTAGGCATTTGGCAGACGCTCTTATCCAGAGCGACTTAAATTTTTTTAATCTTATTACACATCTGAGCAGTTGAGGGTTAAGGGCCTTGCTCAAGGGCCCAACAGTGGCAACTTGGTGGTTGTGGGGTGGGATCTTCCGAACCGTAGTCCAATGCCTTAACCACTGAGCTACCCCTGGCCCCACACAACTGACAAATCTTTGTATCCTAAAACCCAACACTTTAAAACATTGGTATCTCAAAAAAATTAAGAATCAGAATATTCAGGTACATAGGGAAAGGTGTATAAATATATTTCTTACAAACATAACCAGTGTCAAGATCTTATTATATTTTTAGTGATCATGACCAAGTGTGAAGCTTTCAGGGAGTAAGCATTCTTTTATTTCTTTAGGGCCTTCGTCACCTGCACGTCCTGGCACTCCATTATCAGCAGGTAGCCCAATACCACCTCTTCCACCCCGGCCATCTTCACGGCCCAAACTTCCCCCTGGCAAACCAAACGTGGCAGACTTGGTATGATATAGTTCTCTGTTCTCATACCACAATTATACACATTTGAAATACTTGGATTTTAACAAAACCATCATTGTTTTTTTTTCCCTGTAAATGGTGTTTTCTTGTGTATTGTTGGCTCCCAGGCTTGGACTTTCAACGCTCCTGTCCATTCATGGAGTCCTCCACCCTTTGCTCCCCTGGCCAGAGCAGAAAGCAGCTCCTCAATTTCTTCTATCACTTCCCTTAGTGCTGCCTCCACACCCACACTTGGCAGAGAGTTTAACCTCTCTGTCTCAGGTGAGTTCCTAAAAATCTAGTACTTTGGGCCTCAAGGTTGCCTGAAGATGCTTGTGAGATGAATCTCAAAGGCTCTTCAAGATTAAAAACAAAAACAAAACATGATGTACAACTACCAAACTATCTATGGGAAGTTCTTTCCTTCACCTAGGTGGCAGAACAGAGAAGATTCTTAATGCAGGACATCATGGTACCCTGAGAGATGGTGTGACCAGGGGTCAAATAGGCAGTGCCAAAGGGTGGGAGAGAGCACAGGGCAACTATCAGTGTTTTAACCTATGTGGGCATTGAGCCAGTGGGTGAAGTGGAACAGTGGCATGGTACTGGAGAACTTATAAAGGTTAGAAACAAGTCATGAAGCTGCATTCTGAATCAGTTGTAGGGGTCAAATAGGAAGAGTGTACGGTGGTAGACCTGCCAGGAGCACGGTGCAGTAATCGAGTCTGCACTCGAAGGGACTAAATAAGCACCTGAGTGGCCTATGTGGAGAGAAATGGACAAAATAATCTCTTTATATGATTATTATGTTCAAAATAATCTTAATTTATGTCTAACTTCCCTACTCATTTGAGTTAAGAGTACATTCTAGTTTATCTTCTTTGTTTCAGTCTGTTCGAGAGGACCGAGTCCCCTCACCATGGGCCCCCAGGACACCCTACCGGTGGCAGCAGCCTTCACAGAGACCATCAGCGCCTACTTCAAAGGAGCCGACCCCAGCAAGTATGAACTACGCCGAACAAGTCCAGCCACACCATAAATGCGCCTCGGTCATGCATTTTTGACTTGTTGATCTTCCCCTATCCCTTCCTCTGTGTCTCTGCAGGTGTGTGGTGAAGATAACTGGCGAGATGGTTTTGTCATTCCCGGCAGGGATCACAAGGCATTTCTCGAATCAGCTGAGTCCTCCGGTGTTGACCTTCACCATCAGTCATTACAGCCGACTGGAGCAGGTCCTCCCCAACCCTCAGCTGCTCTGCTGGTAAAATCCATGTGTAGATTGTCAGCAGTTACAGAAATTGACATGGGAGTATAAGTTATATATAAGCGACATGTCCTGTAATTTGGGTCACGTAAAAGGACTTGATTATTTTTATTTGGCTGATTAAATATTTGGTCATAATAACATTATGTCTGCACTTACGTACAGTGACCCGATGCCTGCCGTCTCTGACTGTAAAGAGTTTCGAGTGAACATGCCCAACCTGTTGGCTCATCTCAAGAAGGTGGCGGACCAGCGGCCCCAGGCTACGTACTATAATGTGGACATGCTGAAGTACCAGGTGAGCTGAGGACTTTACGAAGCTTTATTTTATCAGCTATAGACAAATATATTTCCTTAAACAATAAAAAAACACAATAATTACTACATCATTTAACTTCTGCATTTTGATTGATCAGAAAGTATTAATTTTCAAAACGGGAATTTAACCTTTTTTTTCTGTCTGTGAAACTATATGTAAGCATAGACAGATAAAGAAACATTATCATTGTCAGTTTAGTACCAGTAACTTTGCCTTATCACATCACCAGTATGATGTGACCTGAGTCAGTATGTGGTGTTTTGGTAACATCACCTGATATTTGCTCTGTGTTTTTCTTCTTGCCCAGGTGTTGGCTCGGGGGATCCAGTCGACTCCGTTGAACCTTGCGCTGAGCTGGCGCGGCGATGCTAACAGCACTGACCTCAGGATAGATTACAAATACAACGCAGAGGCCATGCCCAACCCCACACCCCTTACCAACATCCACTTTCTGGTGCCAGTGGATGGCGGTGTTGCCAAACTGCAGGCCATGCTGCCTCCAGCCACATGGTGAGAATGTGTGATTTTGTGTTTTGTCCCGGGGTGGTTGTGAGTTCAAATCGCAGAATTGCACAGCTGTACAGTCAGCTGCACGCTTAATGGTTTTGATTTCCATATGATTATGTGAGCATGGTTAAATTTGTTTGGTTGAACTTAAGATTTTTCTTTCAGGAACCCAGAATCCCAGAAGATCCTATGGAAGATCTCAGAACTCTCGCAGAAATCAGAAAATGGAGGTACAAAAGAGTTTTCCTAAATGGTTATCATTTTTGTTCAACTGGTCATTTGGTGTTATTGTGGTGGTGAGACTCTTTATAGATTATTTATTCTTTGATGTATTTAATTTAATGTAGTAGTAATTTGTGTAGGAACAGGAACAGGAAAAAAAGGAAAAAATAAAGGAGCAAGCTGAAAATTCTCATGGTGTCCCAATTGTAAAATTAACTAATGTTTAGGTTTATTAGCCCAACCCTCTCTGGCTGGTCAAGCCGTTATAACGCTACCAATTGAGTTAAGCCGATCGGGTTTGTGTTTGTTCACGTTAGGAGTGGGGGCGTTGTTGTGTCGCTTCCAGCTGACTGATGGTCCGAGTAAACCGTCCCAGCTGGCGGTGCAGTTCACTAGTGAGGGCAGCACGCTGTCTGGCTGCGACTTCCAGCTGCTGGGAAGCGGATACAGACTGTCCCTGGTTAAGAAACGCTTCTCGACAGGTGTGAATTTTATAAATTATGTTTAAACATGATGTCACTGAGCAAACATTAACAAAATAAGCTGATAATATAGAAATGCTAACTTGTAAGAAGGAGCACAAATAAAGCTAATGTTGGAGCTGCTGCTGCTGGAAGTTCATCAACACCTTCTGACCAACCAGAATCCAGAATTCAACAATTCTCTGTGTTTACTCTGTCTGTGTTTCAGTGTTATTTCATCTATTTTACAGGTAAATATCTGGCAGATAACTGACGTTAGGCGACGACGGCGGCTCGTGGAACAGGCGGAGCGATGGCGTTTTCAAACTCACCACTGAAGAGACTTAATATTTTTAACTTTCAAAGGAACCTGGAATTTGAAAAATAATGGGACTCCGGCATAGATTATTGTGTGTGTGTGTGTGTGTGTGTGTGAAGGCAATTTCAGGATAAATGCAATACAGCAAAATTATTTTTGCTGGGTTTATGCACGAAGGCAGTGTTTCCTCTCAGAGCTTGATAGTATGTGCGTGTGTGTGTGTGTGTGTGTGTGTGTTTGTGACTTCATATCCCAGGCATGTGCCGATAATCAGGTATTTAAATTATTGCAATATTCACGATTTTAATATTAAACTCAAGATTATTTTTTGTTCAACAAATGAAAGTTTCCAACAAATTTCATAAACATCAAAGACATTAAAGGACTGTCAATAAGACTGAAAAGGTTTACAATTTAAGTTTTTTTAGGTCTTTTGTAGGGTAAGATTTACCTAGCAAATTTAAAGGGACCTGGATGTTATAATTTGCTAGCTAGACTTTTTTAGCAAATTAAGCTTCACAGTCATTCCTAGGGTGAAATTTTCCATAAAATTGACCAAATGTAGAGAATTACAGGAATTAACTAGCTACTTACCTAACACTAAAAGTTATACAATATTACATGTAATATTATTTTGTAACTAGCCTGTTTTTGTACGCTAGTTAGCATTAGTTGCACTCCCGCCACAGATGATACAATTCAGGTTGAAATTCTAGGTGTGAAAAGTGTTTGTATTGAAACATGACATGCACTGCGATAAACCTGTTAGTTAACGTAATACAGCCTAGCTGGCAATAAAGGTATCTTGCTAGCTAACTAGCATTAGCTAGCCAGCCAGCTACAGTATGTTGGCTTACTCCCTCATGCAAATGTTTATTGAGATCTAAAAATGTAACCTCGGCACATGCCTGGCGATATCGTGTCCTGTTAACCCCAGAGTTTGATTAGCCAATGTAATCGAGGAAACGCTGAGGGGATGTTCGGTTGTGTTTTAAAAGAATTAATTTTTCCCTCCAAATCAATGCAAATAAGATGTGTTTTACTAGATGCTACAATATATAAATCATGATGATACTGGACTTCAAATTTACCTCAGATTTTCTAACCAGTTCTAAACAAATGTTGAATTTAAGAGGAGCCTGGGCAGGAAAACAAAACAAAACAAACAGAAACCAAGCTTCGTAGACATCAGATTAGTTTCGTATGAGTTTTGATATTAGCGTCGGTTGTGAGGTGACGTATTTGTCTGTGAGGTTGAAAAAGCAGACATTTGATGACTATTCCATTATTAGATCTCGATAATACTCTGGAATACAATTTTCATGCAACATAGCGATGCCTGAGCGTTTTCTAATCACGCGTCTTGAATCAGAATGCTAATCATGTTGATAATTAAGCGACACAGAATCTGTGTCCAGATTTAATGCAGCATTCCGTAGTACGAACTATTTAACAATTTGATTTTCCACAATGTGGACTTTTTTTAATTGTTTTTTTCCTTTTATTTTTCTTTTCGTGTAGCAATATTGATGATCATGTATAAATGTAAGATAAGAATTGTTATATGTATGTCTAAATGGATATACAGCTTCTCTGTATTATCATAAGCCAATGTTTAGTCATTGGAGAAAAAAATCATGACATCAAGCACTTTATTTCAACGTTCATTTTTATTTTATGCATTTCTCAACAAAACACACATTATTTATTAAGTGTGAAAATGTCCATTTTATACAGTATATCTGAAAGTCAAAACTGCTGTTTTAGCATGTTCCATATTTGACATGTTCTAGGCATCTATTTTAATTTTATTTTCAATTTGCGATTGTGAATCTCAGCTTTTAACCTTCCTTAGTTTCAGAACTAGCCACATTGCCAGCTACAGGATGTTCCTGAAAAGAAAACTATTTAAATGTAGTCATTATGACGAGATTAAATACACATTTGACAACATGAAGGCCACACCATGACTGATGCTTGCTTTGCTTTAGCATGTTAGCTAATTACCATTTTAGTTCAACAAATCCATAAACTAAGGACATATTGATTGCTTGTTTGGTTGCTGATTTAGACTGAATTCACTCAATTTAATTCTGAGAATTCTGCAAAGGTACTGAAGGATTCACATGAACGACTACAAACCACGGCTAACTAGCTAAACTTACCTGTATTGATAAACACAAAATAATTAGGTAACGTCTAAAGATTTCTCTCATAAAAAGTTATGTTTAACATAAATTAAGAAAAAAATATATTTGTTTTCATTATTTATTTAATTATTTAGTTATCTTTTAGGAATCTTTTCTTGAATTATAAAAGTAGCCACGCAGGTAGTAGCAAGCTTGTTACTGGTCACTTCCTAGCTAACACATAGCGATATTAAAACACAGAATAATAGTCTTAAATCGGAAGGTTTTATAAAAAAAAAAATTGAGTTAAAAAATACAGCGCCCACAATAAGACGAAGCTAACAGCATGGACATGTTATTTATAGCTCATAAATATATTGGAAAACTCACAAACAGAGTGTTTGAGGTGGAAAAACCTTTCAGAAAGGGTTCCAGGGCTCAGATGGTTAACGCTGAAGGTTACTAGGTTACTGATCGAAAGGTCTGGGGTTCGAGCCCCAACACCACTAAATTGCCACTGTTGAGTCCTTAAGGCAGGCCGTTAAGCCTATGTGCACCAGGGGGTGCTGTATCCCGGCTTCCTAACTAGGATGTCTGAAAAATCATCATTGGATTGTGTTGTAAGGTACCGGTGACAATTAATTGTTTATATATATATATAATTGTTGTTAGCGTCCTAAAATAATTTTTTTTAAAACCTATACGCACTAAACAGCTACAACATGTGTTTAACTTTGTACCTGAACATTACCTGAGCTAGCATTGTGGCTAGATTTCTACTTGAGGAATTTTAAGTGGACTTTTGTTACCTGTTGCAGAAATAATTGTCATCTTTTTTGTCCTGAAAAAACACGCAGGTCAGAAAAACGTCGGCGACTGTTGA